>NC_092638.1:55521884-55621884 GCF_039555335.1 Amphiura filiformis
CTAAAGACGGCAGCAAACAGGGTTGGCTAATGGTGCAGCACCGTGCGATCAATGATGATCACCGTCAAAAATTAATATTGTGCCCTCTTGAGTTAAAGGGTTGATTCCTTGCTCGTAATTAAAAATAATTCATGCATAACAAAGACGAATCTGGATTCGGCTGTATACCAAAATCATACCGATATACTTATGCAATAAGTCACCATTATTTGGGATATTCCATTTAATATCCACACTACCACGGTAGAAGATTTTGGAAATATCTTTCACAGTGGAAGTATGAATTTCAAATGGAATGAACACATTAGCAGCTCCATTGGAACTTCATACACCCTCTGAGAAAGATTCAACTTGAATCTTCAACGGAAGAAGGGTGTGTTTCAAATGGAACTGCTAATGTTTTTTTGCTATTTGAAATTCATACTCCCCCTGTGGAAGATATATCCCACATCTTCCACAGGGGTAGTGTGGATTTTAAATAGAATAGTCCATTTGCGATAAATGATGATGTAGCTTTTTATTTCAAATAGAAGCAGTAACAGTGCTGTACATGTTGCAGCTTCTTCCTATAAAATATAATGTTGTTATCACTATCACAATTATTATCAAATTAAAGAGTTTATTTGGTACTACACCCCTTGATAAATTTGTGACTATTTTTGCATCTTTCTCAAAAAAATAATAACACACTGGTAACAAAAGTTATGTATATCATAGGGACAAGTAATCCAGTTACTACACTGGAGTTTCAGTGATTCAAGACAAGTAGTACGTTATTTATGATAAGAAAAGAGGTACCGCTAGAATGTACCCCATTTCTTAACATATATAATGAACCACTTATCTTGAATCACTGAAATTTCAGTGAAGTAATTGGATTCTTTGCCCCTATAATACATAACTTTTGTTACCAGTGTGTAGTTATTTTCTGAGAAAAATGCAAAATTAGTCACAAAATTTATCAGGGAGTGTAGTACCAACTTAAAGAGTAATGATCAAACAAAATATACAAAGCCTTGTTACCTTTCCTACAAGACTATCAGCACATGCCAGTCTGACCCTCTCTCCTGTGGCTGGGCTATCAAGTCGAAATGGTCCGGTTAGTCCTACATCGGCACGAGCTGATCGGATAGCATCCTTGATCGCAAAGAATACCGAATTCGCTAACGACACTGGCGGCTCAGCAACGCCCTAGATCGAGGAAAATAGTTGACCATAGGTTTACACATACACTAAAAGATTTTGAAATATTTTCTCAAAATATCAAGAACGGTCTCAAGCGGGATCTCAAGAACCACTATTAAGGGATGGGGCCATTTTGTCTCAAATAGCTCCGAAATGGGAGAAATCTGCCATGTTTGCTGTGAATTTTTGCCTAGCAATATGTATCTCAGGTGCAAAATTTATGGTGCACATGAAAGAATGAAGTCTTTAGATTAATATTTCAGCATCCTTAATATTATTAGCTTATGGGAAATTCTTCAAATATGCCTGTACATATAACGATGCAAAACAGCCCACGCACTTTTTTATACGCGAACTGTTTTCGAGTAGTCCGTGTTGGACGATGACCCTATCTTTCTGCTGAGGTATTTACAGGACCTTAAAATAAGAATTATGATAGATATTTGTGACTTCGGAATGCGACGAAGGCATGTTCGAAGCTCGTCAACACACAAACTTCTACCTGATTTTACAGTCTCGTCGACCACTGTCTGGCGCATGTTATTTTGTTACTCTAAATTCAACAAAATTCCATTTTTTTAGGCAAAAGACTTCTGGAGATACCATCCTGCATGTCCGTGTTCGATTTATGGTAATACAATTAACCAATTTTGAAATATCAATATTTTCAGATTCACGGAAGCCATATTTTGTACATTTTCGACAGTAACGAGTTAACGCCAATTTTGGTACAAGTTTGTCAGTTTTGCCGAAGTTATTTATCCGGTTAACTAACGAACATCAGGGTTCATAGGCGAGCTAATAGCGCTATGTTATTATATTACTTTTACTTACGATCTTCATAATGATTCCATTTGAGAACGAATATAACTCCTTATAGGTCTTCAACTTTGTCTTCACACGACTAGCCATATTTTATGGAGTGTTGCCAGGCAAGTCAAAAGCAAATTGGGACAAATCGGCACTAAATATGGCCCGTAACTACGCTCGTACATCAACATATCACCCAAATGTCCATGTTATTTAGGGTACAATGTTAATGTAAATACATTGTAATATAAAATTTTAAAACATTGTTGAAAATGTTCTAACATGCGTATGCGCGATTCTTTCTCCCGTTTGAGTTTTAATGTATACCTAGTATAAGATATTGACAGTCAATTCATAAGAAGCCCAAAGTTAATACTAACACTGCAGCGCTGGCAATACGACCAATTCTGTAAAACGATATGACAAGAATCGTTCCGCTTGATTTATCAGGTCTATAAAGGTGACAAAGGAACAGGTCTCTAGTTTGATTCCACAACCATTCAAACCGATCTCATGTTTTATTGTATTATCATGTATTAAAATGAGGATGGCTATGTCATAAATGGATCGGAACAATATAACCGTATACTACCACCTGTGTTGAAGGACAGTTCTAAGATACAGGGTGTTCCAGAATGATCTATACCGTGTTTGAAAAATTAATCAACAGTGTATTTAATTTTAGTACCGGTACATGGAATACAATGACATAAATGTCACCTACTTATTGTGTTACTTTCATTTCAAAAACTTGATTCGTTTTGGCGTGATATTGATATTCTTAAAACTGGACAAAAATTGCACGTGTGTAACTTACAGCACAGGCTTCATAAGCACCAGACATTGACCTGCTTTTATTTATCACTATCGCCCAGACGTAGACCTACTTTGCAATATAGTGTAGAAATCATTCTGTTGTCAAAGGAGATACACCAAATTTGGCACAAATGTAGAGCTTGAAACACTGAATAATTCTTAATATTGATTTAAGTGACCTTTTTCATGTGTTTTCAATATTAGTCCCGATATTTGTGCTGAATTAAAAAAAAACATTTTACGATAAATTTTACGCCAAAATGTAATTTTATAGAGGGTATAACTTGTTTAAGAAAAACTTGCTGCAAATGTAATCTTCACCTTTTCCTAGTTGTGTGTTTGCCAATAGGGACATAAATACATGCTGTGGCACAAGGACGAATCTCCTCTATAATATTTTTATAATAGGCCCTAAATCAATCTCTGCCGGCATTTCAAATGATGAAACTCATACACCGCAATCATTATTTTCGAAACTGCCGCCAAAGACGACACATGCAGTATTAGGTCAATCAAGCTTAACAAATCCTTTATACCATGCATGCTAGTAATCGATAGATCATAACAAAATTAGCTGCAAAACTTTTTCCAAATAAGTTTGTGCTGAACGGTTATTCATTATTTTCATAATAGATTGTATTGTCAAAACTTAAACTTCACCATTGTACGCAATATTCTGTAATTTATTTTAGAAACATTCGATCTTTAAAATCTTAAATTACCAAGAAAGCTAAATATATGTAATATTTAGAACTCAAAACAATACGACTGATAACAATGCTACCTACAAAATTCAACTTTCCCGGTATGGATCTTTCTGGGACACCCATGCAGCTTAAGATGACAGCGAGACAGGTTTCTCTAGATCGATTACACGGCCATTCATACCTATTACCTGTTTTAGGGAACAAACCAAAAATCGATATCGTCTTATAAACGAAACCAGTTTCGTTTAAGGGGGTGGGGGTAAAAATACTCGATTACGTTTGTACAAAAACATCGGTCTGAAGAATGTGTCATTATTATTATTATGTCAAAATTTCCAACATTTCATTATTACGTTTCTGGCATGGAGGCTAGAACGAAACTAGTTACGTTTATTGGACGTCATCGATCTTTTGGTTTGTTCGCTTATTGTAACCTTATAGAAGCCATACTTTTATTTAAATGATAATGGCTCTGTCACGCCGTACTGATTACCCTCTGTACGGAATGTTACATCACAATCTTGATCGACTTGACAACAGGCACACCCCGGTACAAATAATTGTAAATGGTGGAAAGTCGTATTTATGACAAAATGATTAAAAAGTGATACTTTTAGGTATTATTCTGTTAGTTTCTGTTTGGCAAATCATAAATACTCACGTGTTTTGGTCAAAATGGCAATAATCTTTTTTCTACCCCTACCCACCTGAAATAGCTAAACACAACCCTTAAAACTGGGCTTATTTGTACTCGGTTTAATGCATTTTTCATGCTGATTCCACATATTGTCATGCAGTGAGGAGGTTTTCACAATCAATTTTAAGTCAATCTTTCGATGCTCACACACTTTTCTCTTATAGGATGCCTATGGCAGAATATGTAAAAAGCGACGGCATATTATGCTGGGAGCCAGAATTCAGAATTCTGCTTTGCAGTCTTTGCTATTCAGTGCCAAAACAGTGCAGGAAATACTATCATGATTTTCCTTTATAGAGGATTAGCTTTTACGTCACGGCTGTTTGATGTATATAGAATTAGCTTCATTATTAACTAAATGCAAACTATAGATGGCGCTATTTATCTTAAATCATATTTCTTTATTTGCAAGGGCTAGGTGATTAATACTGCCATTAAAAGCTTGAAAGGGTAATTTCCAGTAACTAAATAGCGCCATCAATTTTGGCATTAATAGATACATTTTATATCCGAAAAAGCTTTAAAAAATACTATAAAAGTGAATAATTTTGTAAAAGAGGGGAAATTAAAGTTGAGAATGACTCAAAAGCATCTGTATACATTAGCATGATATCACATTTAGCTGTTTAAGCCTAAAATTTGGTTATACATGTTTTGTTTGAAAATCTAATAAATGATCCCATCAAAGAACCGTATACCATTAAGTCAAAGGTTTTAATACTAGTGTCACATCGTTCGCTAGAGTGTTGTGACTGAAACTTGTCCTCTGCTAGATTTGAGTTTAAACGAATGCTGGATGGAAAAGTTTACATTTTAGATCTGATTTTAGATCAGTAAGATCAGCAAAGTATTTTTTTATTAATTACAGATCGATTACCTTTGATGAATAGACAGCTCTTTCCGTCTTTGAATTCCTCAACAATGTGATGTTGAAATCAGATGGTATGTCCATGAAACAGGGTATTTTGTACGCGTGTGGTCCGTTCGTTAGTAGTATTCCTTGTGGGGAATAGCGATGATCTTCTAAGGCAAACAGACCGTACCCTTGCATGAAGGCTCCTTCGATCTAAAGAATAACATAACATATACAACTTCAAACAAACTATACAATAAACGCTGTTATCGTATTATCTCCTAATAACTTATTTTGCGTTTTAAGAGTATTAAGAGAAGTGCATCTGCAGAAATAATAATGTGTCTTCCATTCCCAAACGGGGCACGTTACAGTATTAAAAGGGACTTCCCGATTGTTATATCAGATAGTACAACGAATGGAAAATAAAAGACGCCAGGAAAGCTGCTTGTATATTTAGAGAATAAAATATAGGATTTTGTCTTTTGCCTATCCAATGTCGTGTCATAATGGATCAAGTGTACCGCCGTTGCGTGCCGGCGCGCTCACTGTCTTATATGACTATCCACTACATTGAGGATCTACAAGCGTACCGCCGTTGCGTGCCGGCGCGCTCACTGTCTTATATGACTATCCACTATTGTGTCATAATGTGTAGGTGAAACCCAATCAAATTGCGTGTATTCTTGACAAGACGTACCAACTGAATTAGAATTCTTTTTAAATGGCCAAACGTTGCAATTAACATCAATAACTGGAATAGACAGCCATCTATTGTGCTGAGCGCTACTTAAATGCGAGCAAGAAGTTTGCACACCGATACACTTTATTCGTCCCTTTTCAGAATTTAATCTTAATAATTTTTGCAGAATGCAGTGACAGTTTACTCTAATGTACTACAGTTTTCTATGACGTCTAACACAAGAAGTGCTTTACGCGATTCAGACCGCAGAAGGCAGAAACGGCTTTTCACCGAAAAAATAATAATTCCGCCCTCTGTTGACATAATAAATAAATACAGTTTATTATGTTTCGTTTCGGCAATATGCCATACTCACAACAAAATGGTTGGGACATATGAAATTCATTTTTTACTTTTTTAACATCAATTTTGTCCCAACGTTTAGTGGCGATGTCACCTTCATTATTTTCGTTACAATCCTCGTCCACTAAATATAAATTTATAAGGTATTATCATATAATAAGCTCGTCAATTATATATATAGCTGGCGTAATGTAAAACCTTTAACCATTAGCGCCAACCGGCTTGAAAAGTGGGGGAGGAGGCCCATGCCTTCAACTCAACTTGACGCCCATGCCTTCAACTAAACTTGGAACTGGTCTTGAGATATCAATGTTTGTGAAAATACCTGTCCAATGTCAATAGCTGGGTTCATACTTCTGGCAATATCAATCACAATATCAGTCCGTAGCACTTGGTGGTTTCCAGTCAAACAATCTACTTCTACTTCACTACACGCTGTGCCATAGACAGGATACATATATGGCCGCCCTGTTTTAGTCACCCAACTCCAGGTGACGTCAGCACATCTGTATAATATGTAAAAAGATAGTATTTCGCTATTCAATAATTCATACGCATGGTGCAATGACTTATACTCCTTTAAATATCACGACGAAGTTCGAGGTTCAGGCCTAAAATTTAATTGGTGTAAAAATACGATATTGCTGAAGGGTGGTCTTAACCCTAGAAACTATCGGGCCTCATAACTGCTAAATATTGGTCTAAAGTATATAAAAGTATACATATTTAGAATGGCAAAGACGTGATAAATTAAACTGTGACGGCAAATTTGGGCCAAAATGCTAATTTTTGAAGAAAATCCCAAAAAAGGTTAAGACCACCCTTAAGATACCAAACTCGCAACTAGAGGTTAAGTAGGGAGATGGCTGTCAATCGAGACTGATGGGTCACACACATTTAAACAATGCATTCAATGTCACTATAAACATAACGAAAACGGTTTACAGATCCGAATAGTCAGAAGGGTCATTTGTCCAAAATAATAATGTTATAAACCTAAATCCTTAAACTTCACCATAACCCTAATCTATAAGCTAAGCCCTAATCCTAATCCTAAACATTATCCTAACCTACAACCTAACCATAACTCTAATCCTAACAACTACCGTAACCTTCACCTAACCATATCCCTAACACTAACCATGACCCATTGCTTACCCTAACCTAAAATTTCCTAAACCTTATCCTCACTTTTTGGACCAATGACCGTTCGGACCAATGGGCAGTTCTCACGAAAACAATAATCTTACTTGTAGAATCCTATAGCAGCAAGGTTCACACGATTCTCATAGGCAGACATTACCTGAGTGAAAAAAACACACAACATTATCAGTGAAAGCAATAGGAAGAATAGGCTTTATAGAATTATAGAATTTCTTTATTAAATATATTTTAGCACAAAAAGTATGGTATACAGCTCGACTCTCAATTAAAATTGGTAATAGACTCGAATCCGAGCTGTACCATTTTTTGTTGAAGTTAGGCATGGCATTCTCTATATACCAACAATCTGCTGCTCTCTACACAGATCATTTCTATAATTGGAACTTTCCTGCCGTTGATGGGGTAAACATCGATATCAATTATAAAATAACAAAAGCAATGTCAAGATGGATATCACGTGATTATCTCAATATTTTATAATCACATAATATACTTTTGACCCGGATTCGTTGTCTTATAACACGTGATATCGCTGCTCGCCCTATCAACGGCCGGTAAGTGCCAATTTATAGGAACGGTCTATACAAATGAGTACATGCATACATTAAGGAGTACGAGACTTTGATTTGGTATACAGTATGTTAGGAACAGAAATTAACGAAAGAAATCCTACTGAAATAGCGAAGGGCATTTGCCGATTTTCTTAATTTACCTTTTAAACATAATTTGGTTTGATTACCAATAACATTTAATAGTTACCCAATCAGTCCATGAACCTTTCGGATCAGCGTCTTTGTATGGCTTCAGTCGCTCCATAATGGTCTCACAAGCATTCTACACAGCGTAATAATAAGAGCATCAAAACATTAAGAGTTAATGCGCATACAAAGATAATTTGGAATGGTGTTTCTCAAAACTGTACATGCTCTTTTTTAAATCTACTAATACATGTAGATCGATACATTTTTTTTATTGTGCGAATTAATATTAATTTTGCCCAATTTTACCAATTTTCTCTACATGATTCATGTCTAAATTTAGGCCAAGTGTTCATGCGCTATAGAAAATTTAACAGAGCTATTTTGCACCCACACTATGATAAAATTTATGACGTCACCTGTCAATAAAACTCAGACGGTTCTCAGACGGTTTGTTTACGATTAGTCGTGATAATTAAAATGTCTGAATGCAGCTGAAAAAAGCGCGCAATGTTTTCATCTTCACATCTTCTCCGATTTCGTTTCTCAAAAGGCTGCACCTGATGAATTATACCTCCCGTGCTGCTAAACCAACGGCCGTGGAGAGTTTGATCGACGGGATCATCAGACCCGAACCAGTTTCTTTATCTGTTTATAATTATAACATATTTTGTACATGTACCTTGATTGCATAACCATTCCTATCTGCCGTGCAAGACGCACTGGCGCCATATTGATTGGGTACTGTAGTTGTACTAGTCTCCTGACAATGCACTAAATCATGAGGTACACCAAGTACACGACTTGCTACCTGGATCATCTTGGTGAATATGCCTTGTCCCATCTCGACGCCGGATTGATGAATTAGTACCGTTCCGTCTATGTAAACAGTGACCATTGCCATGCACTGTGATAAAAGCAAACATAAAAAAAATCGTCAGTAAAAGAGACTACTAATAGACTTTTCCAAGCTAATTCACTGGGTAAAGGTATGCTTTTTATGTTGTGCTAAGTATTTTAGCCGTTTTGTTGCAAGAATAAGCCTCATAAATGCATGAAAAATTACTTTGAAGGGAGGAATCACATTTTCATGTTCGAAACACTTTAAACCTTCATCATTATGTATAATGTATATTTCAATTCTCGTGATCATACTATGCGCCACCAGCGGTTGCTCTGATCAGTCCAATGTTTGACCTCCAGGGTCGTCATCGCCGTTCTAGGCACCGTTGGATTTTCACGTGAGTGTGATAATAATATGAATGTTGAAAATTTTTTGAAATTCTGTGTGATCAATACATAGATCAACAGTTATAAGAATTGTTGTGGCGATATATTATTTTATAGCCCGTGCCTTCTATTTTAATTTATTTATTTATTCAAAACTATGGTGTCATTCACCTCGAGTGAGATCACTCTCTCGTATCATTTCGATTAGACTATCGTTAAACGTCACAATGGTCTTTTTGTAAAGAGAGGTTTTGTGGACGACGCAAACTGAGAATGAATTGTAGTCTGTGGCATTCACTCAGATGGTTAACATCTCTCCATAAACTCTCCGTGTGCGTCAAGATTTGAACACAACTTCTTAGTTTAGAGCGAGTACAATTCTCGCTAATTATTACTGGATAATGGAGTTTGTTCTACTCCTAGTTCTCTTGTTAGTTTTAATATAAAGTTTCATACCGAATGAAGAAGATGTAGTAAGTAATAAATATAACTTAATTAACAGTAAATTGGGTTTTGATTGTCTTCATGTTTGTGTGATAATACTCGTGCTTGGCTGATTCTAAAAGCCTAAATAAGTCCCTGGTTGAACCGCTGGTTCTATGAAGAACTTTATTTTAGCGCCCCTACTCAGGCCAAATCAACGATGAAGAGACGATGAACCGAATACCAATCTTGAGGGACTAGCCGAGACGAGTGAACTAAGACGCATCTACCAAGCCGTGTGATTATTCCCTGGTACCTACCTCGCCGGTTAAAATATTTAGCGAGTCCTATTCCCAAAGTTCTTTATTAGAAATGGTGGAGAAAGCCAAGGCGTTTTGATATTTTTATATCAATGTTATTTTAAAGATCACACTTACAAGAGACAATTTTTGCCCAATATATTAATACATCTTGTTCATCGACGGCCGAAGACGTCAGCGGAGTTTCTGAGTGATGCTACGGGCTACCCTTACCATTTTTGTTTCAAATTTTATTTTGGTAAGTTAAAATGATGGTGGTAAGTTTTATTTTGGTGGCATCAACATATATTGTGTGTAAATCTATAGTCTAGGCACGTAGTAGGTAGGCCTATTTCATTTCAAAATTTCGCGAGTTGAGTAATTTTGCGCTAGAAATGGGCGTTGGCTGCCAATCGATACCAGCTGTGTATGTGACGGGTTTGCATTTATGTGTAATCAATGGAGTGTACAATTGTATTCATTGAATTGAAGCTTGCTTTCTTGGGTCAGTCCTTATAAGCTTGGCTTTGTATTGTGTTTGATTGTTCATTCAGCCGTCATAAACTGTGGCGTGGCATGTATTTAAAATTCGCGCACAGTATACTCATTCAATTGAATTGGCTTTCTTTGTCAATCAACCGGGTTCATTGATGGTCATCATGTTTGTAGTATGTACTATGATTGCTAATATGAATTATTTGATCAATGAATTAATGGCATGTAAATAGATAGTGGAAAACTTGTATGTATGTATGTTATTTGCAAAACTTTGTTGATGAAAATTAATAAATTGACTTTGAAAATATTCTAAATAATTTTGCTTTATTAAAGCGAGTCAATTTATCAACTTATTTTGATGACAAATATTGTGATGGATTTAATTTTTGTAAGCATCCATGGCTTCTGGTGATGATGAAATTAAATTAGAAGAAAAGTTGAATGATAGCTCTGAAGAAATTTCTAATACATCTGATAGTAGTTCTGATGATGAAATATTAGATTTTGATTTAAACATGGCTACTAAATACGACATGTACGATTTAAAATCAAATATTCAGGAGATCCTGAAGATGATTTAGATTCTTTCATTACCAAATTTTCAAATTATGCTGCACTTCGAGATTATACTGCGCCAAAAGCAGCATTGGCTCTGACAATTAAAATTGAGGGCAATGCTAGCGTCTTTCTTGAGTCAATACCCGAAAGCGACAAGGATACGGTTGATAAGATTAAGGCTCTTCTTAAGGAGAATTTTGAGGGTGATTCGTGGCGTTGGGGAATTGAATCAAAATTGCTGTCGCGTAAACAACTCACCAATGAAACTTTGGACGTATACGCGTCAGATATTATGCGCTGGTGCAGACAAGTTGGTAAAACAGATTCCGAGCAAATGTCAATTTTTGTCAGAGGTCTATTGCCTTCTTTGCGGGGATTTGTGTTTTCCAAAGAACCTAAGACATTCCGTAATGCCTTAGACGCGGCACGATTAGGTATCGCAGTGCAGCAAACCGCTGAAAGTGACACATCTAGTACTAAAACTGTAGAAAACTCTAGTAATTCAGTGGATGAGGTAAATGTAACATTGGATTCTGTAGCAAACATGGTTTCTAATATAAGTACTAGACTGGGGAAGTTAGAAAGTGACCAAGATAGTAAAAAGGTTTCCTTTGCAAACTCATATCAAGATCATGTGCCCATCAATAGGTCTACCAAACGAAACATAACATGTTATAGATGTGGACGTATAGGCCATGGGTGGAGAAAATGTTATGCAAAACAGGGAATTGACGGTAAACCTTTAAACTAATGTACCCATCTGCGAGGGATCGTAAGAGAAACAAGCATGTTCAAAAACATGCAGGTGGGAGTGAGTATAGTCGTAAGAATGAACATTCATTGCCAATTGTGACAAAAAGGGAGGACATAGCCCTTTACCACCTTATGGACAGAGTGATATGAACAATTCCGATTTATTTGTTGAAATTAATTTGTCTGATTCAAATACCATTTCGGCTTCTATAAATTGTAATCCAGTTGAATGTTTGGTTGACACAGGTGCTTCAATTAATTTAATAAACCATGATTGGTTGTATTCAAACCTGCATTCTGTTCATCATATGATACAAAAACCTCGTATTAAATCTGCTCGAGTAGCAAATGGTAGTGATTTAGAGGTAACAGGATTTATTGTTTTGGTCATATCTGTCAATGGTGTACTTTTTCCGGTGCCTTTGAATATTGCACGCAATCTTAGTTCTTGCATCATTTTAGGCAAGAAGTTTTTGAAGAAACATTGTGCCATTATTGATTGTGGTGATAGTAAGTTGAAGCGCAAAAAGCGTAGTCAGATTAGAGTGCTAGAGAAACAAGAAATTCCTCCTCACACTCAGTCTGTAGTTTGTGCAAAGATAAACAATAGGCTACCAGTACAAACCATTGGTCTCTGTCAAGGTGGTAGGCGTGTTACTGCCCTGGGAATTTTAGTTGCCAATACGGTGTCAAGTGTAATTGATCAATGTGCTCATTTAGTTGTAATGAATACAACTGATGAACCAATCATTTTGTATCCTAGGACTAAATTAGGCACTTTTACACTGATTGAATCTGAGAAAATAGTTCCATTTCCTAACTTGAAGGAAGAATTTGTCAATGAAATTCACTCATCGCCAATTGATAGTAAGGATGAGGATCCTAGACTTCAAGAAGTACTTTCTAAAATATCTGTAAACACTGATCATTTGTCATCTTCAGAAATGTCAGAAATTACTAATTTGTTCAACGAATACATTGATATATTTAAAGTGGAAGGAGGTCCGCATGGAGATTATTCTGGTGTAAAACATGAAATAAAAACAAATGGACATCCACCAATTAGATCTCGACCATATAGATATACTCCACATATTCAAGCGGAAATCAAGAAACAAATCAATGAAATGTTAGATCAAGGAATTATTAAAGAGTCAACTAGTCCATGGTGTTTTCCTGTATGTATGGTACCCAAGGCTGGTTCTCCAGGTTCTTATAGATTTGCGATAAATTTCAAGAAATTGAATGATATTTGTCCACGTGACAATTTTCCTTTGCCAAACATTAACGACGCACTAGATAGCTTAGGCGCTGCCAAACCAAAATACTTCTCAACTTTAGACCTTGCTTCAGGTTATTGGCAAATAGGCTTAGAAGAGAATTCAAAACCTCTCACCGCTTTTGTGACACAAGATGGTCTATTTGAATTCCAAAGAATGCCATTTGGCCTTCATAATGCTCCTGCGACATTTCAACGCGCTATGCAAGAAGTTTTGAGAGGTCTTAACTGGCAGTTTGTTCTATGTTATCTTGATGACGTCATCATTTTCAGTAATTCATTTTCTGAGCATTTGTGTCATCTAAAACAAGTGTTTGACCGTTTTCGTCAAGCTGGTCTGAAACTACAGCCAAAGAAATGTTCATTTGGTCAGAAAGAAGTGAAATACTTAGGTCATATAGTGAGTGAAAATGGTGTTGCGACAGATCCTGACAAAGTCAAAATTTTAAAGGAGTATCCCCACCTACCAAGGTCTCTGAGGTCAGGTCATTTTTGGGTTTTGTAGGGTACTACAGAAAATACATCAAAGATTTTTGTAAGATTGCAGAACCTCTCACCAATTTAACGAGAAAAGAAGTGCACTTCGTTTGGGATGAGAAGTGCAAAACTGCTTTTGAAACACTCAAACAAAAGTTGCAAGAACCACCAATTTTGGCCTATCCTAGATTTGATGGCACGGAATTCATTTTACAAACCGATGCCAGTGGCGTAGGCTTAGGATTCATTTTGGCTCAGAATCAAGATGGAAAAGAAAGAGTCATATCTTATGGTGGTAGAGCTTTGCACAAAGGTGAGAAGAATTACACGACCACAGAATTAGAGGCCTTGGCAGTTGTTGAAGGAGTCAAAAATATGCCCCATATCTACAACATGGTGTAAAATTTACAGTAGTCACAGATCATTGTGCACTGAAATGGCTTTTCAGCAAGAAACAAACAATTGGTCATTTAGCTAGGTGGGCAATTAAACTTCAAGCATATACATTTGATGTAGTACATGTCAGGGGACGCAACAATGGTAACGCTGATGCACTTAGTAGGTTAAACTATGACTCTATAAACACTTGTGTCGATTGTAACCATTGTAAGTCTGATTCACAAAATTCTGAAGAATTAAACAATGTATGGATAGGTTCAGACTTGGACAAGATTTCAGAGGACGTCTTGTCTGAGCTGCCTGATGACAATGTAGATAGTGATGTTAGAAGTGACACAAAACCTGAAGTGAATGTTGTCAAAATATACGTTATCAATATGGTAAACGTGTTGGGAATGACAAAAGGTGGAAAACAAAGATGTACCGACTCTTCCAGCTGAAATCAATTTACAAGGGTTTAAAGATGCACTGCTGACCGATACTTTTGCTAGTTCTATGTTGAATTTTCTAGAGCACGACAAATTGCCAGATGATGCTCTTAAAGCTAGAAATCTGTTGTTGCAGGCTGATCAATATTATGTCCATGAAGGATTATTATATCACATTTGGCATACTCCAGCAAAGAGGCACATGCCAGAAAGGAATACTTATCAGTTGCATGTTCCAATCACTTTTGTTGATACAGTTCTGAACAACTGCCATGATCACGTGTTAGCTGCACATTTTGGATTTCAAAGAACTTACAGCAAAATTCGTCAGCGGTACTTCTGGAAAGGGATGTATCGTGATGTAGATAACTGGGTTAGATCTTGCATATCCTGTTCTCAACGCAAAACGCATAGGCACAAAGTTATCGCCCCAATGCAAATCATGAAAGTACCAGGTGCTTTCCAACGCGTTAGTGTTGATATTTTAGGACCTTTACCAATTACAACCTCTGGCAACCGTTATGTTCTTTGCTTTACGGATCACTGCACCAGGTGGCCCATTTTGGTACCTTTGAAAGTAACAAATGCTTCAACAATAGCAAGAGCATTTTTCGATAATGTCATATGTGTCCACGGTTGTCCAGAAACGTTATTAAGCGATAGAGGAACAAATTTTCTTAGCAAGATCGTTTTGGAAGTGTGTCGAATCATGCGAACACAGAAATTGAATACCTCAAGTTATCACCCACAATGCAACGCGATACAAGAGCGGTACAATGCTGTAATTTTAGACACCATTTCACACTATGTAAATGAATTCCATACTGATTGGGATCAATATATCACAGCCATACAGTTTGCGTACCGTACAACTCCTGCTGAAAACTCCGTTGGATTCAGTCCGTTCTTTCTTTTGTATGGTAGAGAAGCGAGACTTCCTTTAGATGTAACGCTCACGTCAGACTGCAATTATGCAGAACAGAATCTCAGAGAGCACATTCATCATCTAATCTCTCAATTAGAAATTGCGAGGAAGATCTCACAACGTCACGCAGAGCAAAATCAAAACAAGATGAAAGAACGTTTCGATGAGAGTGCAACGGAAGTTCCTTATCAAGTTGGAGACTCAGTATGGGTATATATTCCTGCATTGCAGCAAGGACTTTCACGCAAACTTCAGAAATTCTGGTCGGGTCCATACTTGCTTGTTGAACAAACAGGTCCAGTCAATTTCCGTGTACGTAATCTAGAAAACAACAAATTGATTACTACACCAATTCACGTCAATCGTATGAAATTTGCATATGATAGGTATGTCCGACCAAGCAATGATACTGAACCAACAGATTTAGAACAAAGAGATCCAATTCCAGGACTTGTTCCGGACGATTGTCCTGAGGACTCTTTTCTTCCTCTTTTGGCCACACAAGAATCTGAGAAAACAAAGGTTCCAATCATTCCAGGTCTGCCACCAGTTCAGGATAAAACTCCTGAATATGTGATTGAGCATATTATCAGAGGACGCTATAGAAATGGGCGTCTTGAATATCTCATAAAGTGGCGGGATTTTTCAAAATCAAGAAACACTTGGGAACCAGAGACAAACTTGAACGCAGCTGCTCTTGAGTCTCTGAAGACCAACCCTGTCAAAATTACTGGTAAACTGTAAAGGCCAGACTATGGAATCAGTATCATTGTTAGATCAGTTGTAAGCAACTAGATCAAAAGGCTGTATGAAAAATATAATGTCTTTAAAAAAATGTGAAATTAGGCATAATATTATAATTATTATGTGATTTGTAATTATCAAAGAATACTTCTAAAGATGTTTGTGCATTTACAAATTTATGAATGACTAATATAAAAGTCAAAGGACGTCAAAATGAAAACAAATATATTTGGCATTTGATAAATGTAGAAAGTTATATGTTGAATTGATTTTGAATTGTAATTTGAAAGTTTGTCACAATTGTACTATTTGTAATTGTGTGGAATTGGATTATCACAAAATAATGTATTTTGATTTATAATGACAATGAACCCGAATGTATATTTGGTTGGCGCGTATGTTGTGGATTTGTACAATATTGGAACAAATTGTTTGTAGGTAATTAAGTAATGAAACATTTAAGAAATTAAGAAATGTAGAATTGTAATGTTGATGCCACCATCATTTTATTTTGATTCAATTAAAGTAAGGTATATTATTGTATTTCGCGATATGTACTTCAGCGTGTTACATTATATTGCGATATTGAAGGAAATCAGTCGAGAAAATCCTCAAAAGAAACATTCCCATCTCAATGTAATCATTTTGGAACCCCGGAGAAGAGTTTTGCCTAAGTACGTGAAAGGGTATGTAAGGGAATGTTTGTGTAATGTAAATACAATGTAGTCATTGACTTTTTCCGTGAAACCGAAATTACCTGAAAATTAGACATGTAAATTTTCGGGTCAATTCGGTATCAGGAGTTCCACAGATGCTGATACGACAAGGCATTGATGAATTACATTTCGTAACAAGGAAACAATTTAAGCGAAGAAGAACTTACAATTATGATGAAGAACGATTTTCTACGCTAATTTGATCTACGATAACTATTATTATGTTGAACATTTAAACACTGTATTTCAAACAGCAAAACAAAGCTGTACGCTGCTTTGTATAAAGAACTTTATATTATCTTCGCATATTGAAATCATCACACAACGAGGATACACTGACGAGGATAAGAGGATTTATATCGCATGGATATACCTTCATAAAATTTTGTTTAATAATCAATAAATTATAAAAATGTCCTGAATTGTTATCAGGGACAGTCAATGATTGTATAAACATAAATGAAATTTGCAATTCAATTATGAACTGGAAAGTAGAACAAATTTGGTGTTCAATAAATTTACTTTTGTCAGGCGCCAAAACTTTTAGGGAGGGCGTATGTTGTGGCGATATATTATTTTATAGCCCGTGCCTTCTATTTTAATTTATTTATTTATTCAAAACTATGGTGTCATTCACCTCGAGTGAGATCACTCTCTCGTATCATTTCGATTAGACTATCGTTAAACGTCACAATGGTCTTTTGTAAAGAGAGGTTTTGTGGACGACGCAAACTGAGAATGAATTGTAGTCTGTGGCATTCACTCAGATGGTTAACATCTCTCCATAAACTCTCCGTGTGCGTCAAGATTTGAACACAACTTCTTAGTTTAGAGCGAGTACAATTCTCGCTAATTATTACTGGATAATGGAGTTTGTTCTACTCCTAGTTCTCTTGTTAGTTTTAATATAAAGTTTCATACCGAATGAAGAAGATGTAGTAAGTAATAAATATAACTTAATTAACAGTAAATTGGGTTTTGATTGTCTTCATGTTTGTGTGATAATACTCGTGCTTGGCTGATTCTAAAAGCCTAAATAAGTCCCTGGTTGAACCTCTGGTTCTATGAAGAACTTTATTTTAGCGCCCCTACTCAGGCCAAATCAACGATGAAGAGACGATGAACCGAATACCAATCTTGAGGACTAGCCGAGACGAGTGAACTAAGACGCATCTACCAAGCCGTGTGATTATTCCCTGGTACCTACCTCGCCGGTTAAAATATTTAGCGAGTCCTATTCCCAAAGTTCTTTATTAGAGAATTTGGAATTGAAATAAACATGAAGACCACTCTCTGTTCCAAAGATCACTTTTCCAGACTTCCTGTCTAGAACCTGTAATGTCAGCGCCCATCTGGTCACGTGGGCATTACGAAATAAAGTTTCTTTATGAAATGCTGTTTAATGCCTAATCTTAATTAGCTCTGACGTTTACTTCGTATTGTTTTACCTGCATCTTGTATATGGGCAGCATTCCTACGAGATGTTTATTAGGTGTTATAGCCAATCCTCGCTTGGTCCATCGATTTTGACTATAAAAATATAAATGAAATTAGTATATTGGTAATTATTATAGCAATAGCTATAATTGTTATCCGATTGAAATATTACTATGTATATAGTCTTGCTGCACATACAGTCTGGACTATAAGTAATTTGTAACATCTATCTGCTTCTTCTTCTTGCGCATATGTACAACATACATCAAAGTGCAGTTGGGTGCAGAATTGCACAGATAAAAAATTCTGTCAGGGATCGCTACGTGGACGCTTCTGCAACGACTCCTGTGGTACCGTATGTGCAACTAATCATGATGGGGTGACTAGCACGTAAGTAGTCAGCTTTCCTGGTTGGGGGTAAATACAAATTTCGGGGGCAAGACCCGTATTTTTTTTTAGAGAGACTGTATATGTGATTGTAAAGTCTTCCAAAAAAGGGATTTATTGCGACAAGGGGCTCTCGGGTCCTCTGACTACGCAACTGTCTACTAACCCCACCCTAACCATAACGCTAACCATTACTGGAGGAGAGCTTGGTGCTACATTTATGTCGTAACGCGGCGGATGTATGGAATAATTTATAACTCACGCATTGTAAACGTCGACAACACGGCGTCTCTGATGATAGTTAGATTTGGTTACGCATTCCAACCAGCAACGATGGAAATTATCGAAATCATCAAGAGACGAACCGAAGTACGTCAATGTAGGTTTCTCACGGTGGAAATTGATTTCTCTGACCTTGATTTGGAAACATTAAATATAATTTGTTGTAATCAGAGGATATTTAACACAGTACTTTACTTGGGTAAAAATAATATTCCTAATGTGATCATAGTAATAACACAAAATGTGATAACTATTTTCAGCAACTTGCATCAGAAGTGAACTGAATTGGAGAACAAAAACTACTCTGGATTTTGTTAGGTAGAACTTGTAACAATTTCTTTTTGTAATAATCAGTTTTAAGATAAGACCTTTTGTCCTATGTAGTATCACACATTCGTTAAACGAACAGAGCAAGTGGACATTGGCATAATGGAGAACTTGCGAGTGGGCTATTCCAGAAAATAAAAAGTGTACATCCCCACAGAAGAGTAAGTTTTTATATTTTAATAAAAGAAACGTTTGGATTTCCAGATTTCTTCCTGAAAATGCTACTTGAGCAAGTACAAATGTAAATACTTCTGAAGAGGGAGCTATAGCCAAAATTTAAAATGTCCTATACCTTAGTGGCTATGTAACAAAGGTGATCTAGTGCAGGGCAATACATTAAAAATATTGCAGACTGGTGCTATGATTCTTAATCAATCTTAGCAGCCGCGTAAAAGTTAGCGTAAGAAACTACAGCTTTTAACTGTTCTAAAGAATACAACATTTGCTTACCTGCATTTGAGAGATCTGACACACTGTAGCAATATCATACATGACATTCTCAATGATATGGATTGCTTCCGGGGCACCATATCCACGGAATGCGGTGTTGGTGGCTTTGTTAGTTTTGCAGCATATCGCTGTGGTGTGGATGTTGGGAATAGAATACACAGAGTCTAGGTTGAAAAGAATGTGCGCCCCCACCTGTCAATTATGAAACAATGATTTATTTGGTGAAATAATTACAAAATATGTCAAATCTACTAATTGAAATTCAACCAATCTTTACTGGGTAAAAATATATGGTAATAACTATGTTCTTACGATATTAAAGTAATAACTATGCTCTTACTATATTAAAACGATATCTGTGTTGTTTTATCTAAACCTGCTTGTGTTGTGAAGATTTCATTGATATGGTCGTGTGCATCAAAATCTTGTTATATCCCATTTGATACCACATTTGCTACCAAAAGCTTTAAATTGACAAAGATTGATAGCATGAAATTTAAAATTAAACAAGGAGCTGTAGAGGTGAAATGCAGAGCGTAACCATCGACCATGACATTCTTCGAAACGACCGCTAGATAATATCGATTGCACAATTGAATAAACCGGGCTCTTGGGATAGTCGTCATGGGCTCGTCGCGAGCAACCCAGCAAACACAAAAACGTTTTTAAAACGTTTTAAATAAGTTATATTTTGGCTTTTGGTTCAGGTAAAAACGTTTTAATAACATTAAAATGTCGGGTTATGTAAAGGTCATGATAACGTTTTAAAACGTTTTGTATGAAAACACACTACAACAATATTTTTAAATGTTTTCAAAAAATGTTATTGTAAACTATTTTTGCAAACATTGTTGCCAAATATTGTGTCAATACTTAAATAACATTATGTGAAAATATTTGAACCCAGCAACCACAGAAATGTTCTTAAAATGTTTTTTTCAAAACTTTTAATAACATTTAAATGTCGGGTTATATAAAGGTCATGAAAACGTTTTTAAAACGTTATTGAAAATATTTTAGGCAAACATTTTTCGCAAAATATTTTTTCAACCCCAAAATAACATTTTGTTTAGAATGTTTTGTATCAAGTTTTCAAGAATGTTTTTGGAATGTTATTAAAACGTATTTATACCCTTTATATAACCCGACATTTAAACGTTTGTGTAAAACATTTTTGTTTGCTGAGCAGTAGATTATCAAAATGTGTTTTTTTAAGGTTATGAAAACGTTTTATACTCTTAATATACCATTTATATAACCCGACATTTTATCGTTTTCTGACAACCTTTTATAACCTTTTGCGAATGATGTCGAAAACGTTTTGTGTTTGCTGGGAAGGGAGCTTGGCCTAGAATTCCAACTGCGTGCAACTTTTAATTTTGTGCCTTCCTTGGGTTTATTTATGTTTCTTATATGAAGACCTGAGCGCAAGAAGACCGTAAGTCCACTTGGCCCCTCAACATGTATACACTAAAGTTACGTATAGTTTCTTAGGGTTTTATGTTTAATACATGTTCCAGGATGAAAACATCGTGAAAGGTTATGAAAGATTTGTTTTGGCCCCTGAACATATATAAAACATTACCAAACTATACGAAACTATACGCAACATTAGTGTATACATGTTGAGGGGCCAAGTGGACTTACAGTCTTCTTGCGCTCAGGTCAGGTTATCAATCTTTGTCAATTTATAGAGCTTTTGGTAGCAAATGTGGTATCAAATTGGAGCTAATAAGATGCTGTACACGACGGTATCGATCAAGATGTCATAACATGAGCAGGTTTAGATTTATGTCGGGTTATTCTGTCGGTCCGTGTCACGTCACTTCCGGTTGATGATGTTCGAGTGAAAACAAGTCCCTGATTCGATTTTTGTTGATGATTTCTGTCATTGGTGTTATGTAAATTTCGACCGCAAATAGTCAGTGGAATCACACAACCGTTTCTAAGTCTTCAGAGTGGAAGAAACTTACTGGATTTACCGTTTATATACTGACAAACTTAAAATTAAATTCCATGGTCGAGTGTCGTTTTTTCCGAAATTGAATATCACTCCAACAACATCGCTATGTAGCCTCCTTCACAGTCGGTTTCTGTTGTTCATAACAAACCGTGAGCCACATGCAGTTTGGGCCCGAGACTAGAGATAGCCCGGATGTCCGACCGACAGAATATAAGTGAGGACTTTGCGTTGTGCTTATGTGGTTGCCCAAGCAAGATCTCACATGGCAAATCTAGTACTCTCAGTACAATAATATTTATTCAAACTTCATTAAGGTCTTGCGCATTCATATTATTCTTACCCAATTGATACAATCTTCATAGCATCCCGCATCGCAATATACCTTGACCCTCAAGGCTTGCAAGACACCGGTATCCGTGAAACCAGCCTTAAATTCCGCATATGTGGGTTGCCTTGTCCCTGTAAGCGACATGTCCTCTGTCCTGCTTAGAATCAGCCTCACTGGCTTGCCACATCTGTGAAAAAATAATTTATAAGTGTACTCTATTGGAGATTCTAAACACGTATGAGGGAAATGTTAATCCAAAATATCATGTAGGCCTACTTCATAAACACCTCAAAATCATAATTCTGGACTGCACTTAGATTACCCTTATAGGTGTACTTCCGGGGTGTACCTATATAGACCAAATAATATAGAGGAACTCTGATTTCCAGAATTTTTGTCCAGTCGTGATTGTTGGAAGTCCACGCTTTTAAACCCACATGGTTAATAAAATCCTTACTTCCTCGCGGCTACAGCACATGCTAAAGCCGTTGTGAGTCGATAGCATTTTCCACCAAATGCTCCACCTATTCGTCTTACATGACATCGGATTCGGTTGGCCTTCTCTCCTAATACTCTGCACGCAATCATCTATGAGAAAGACAGAGGTCATGCATGCTATTAAAAATCATCTTGCAAATACAAAATACACTTAGTATTATCGATCTCAGCAACAACGTTTATTTGTTAAAATTGTTAAAACGACATTACAACAGCAATAATAACGTTCATCTTTGCGGCTGGGAAATCGGTATAACATGAAAGAATACTTATGAGCACAATACAACTTTTTCCACATTCCACAATGAAAAAGTCACGGGGCCTCATGCGCCCATACCGAGTTCGGAAGTAGCGCATGACATGATTCGTATTCCAGGATATCGAGCTATTCCAGTTTAAATCCACACTCCCCTGGGGAAGATTTTGGAAATATCTTCCACGGGGGAGTGAGTTTTTTCAAATGACCAATTGGTCAGAGTTAATCATTTTGAATCCCATACTCCCATTGTATTATGGTTTTACCTATATCTTCCACAATTGGAGTAAGTTTTTCAAATGGAAGTTACCCAATTGTTTATTCTATTCGAAACTTATACCCCCTCTGTTGAATACTTTAGCTAAATCTTCAACAGGATTAATGTGGATTTAAAATGGAATAGCTCATTTTTAGCGGAAATATCGTTCGTAGAATGAATGTGGAATATTGTAGAAAATTAATTAGAAAATAAATAAATTAGGTCTGAACCCCTAGCTTACAATCGATGCGCACATGTATGACAAAGAAATGGAGCGGTTACCTCATTAACATAATGATGTATTATATCACGGTCCGACTGGATATATTTAGCTTTCCTTAAAACTTGTTGGTATTTTGAAGGAGGCGCTTTGCTTTTGTCCATGAAAATCTAATATTAGCGCATACGCTATTAGGCGAAGTTCTACGGTATCTTGTTGTTTGAAATGAGAACACACCTGCACATGTTGTGGATACTGTACTGTCGCATGGATGTCCATTTCTCCATCCTCTTTTGGCTTAGCAAGACATCCATGTGTCTCGATGTAAAAGTGTTCCTGCCCACCAATGTGCACCACGCCCTCAGCGATGTGATCTGCTCGTTTAAATGCCGCTTCGATGTTGCCCTTTTCTAGGAAGCGTTCTTGCGCCAGAAAAGATTGTTTCTTAATAGCGTCCTGAAAACATAAGGGTTGTTTAATGCATTGGTTGACATCATTAGGTTACCCTTTGTTACACTATTACTTAGGCGAATTATGAATTATGCAACCTTAGAATAAGATAGGCCACTCCTGTCATACACCGAATTGAAGACCGAATTAAAAAGATTAGTTTGCGTATGACGTGCTGTCAACCAGACCAATAATACTGTACTGCGCAGGTCAGCAACTAATCACACCGCGCCTTTGCCCTGACGTCAGACAAAAACTAGTCTTTTCTTAATTCGATCTTCAATTATGCTTACGGAATGAAGTGCAGCTCAAGGGTGACGTAGCTTATTATAAAACATAGCTTTATTTAACTATTGTCACATTCATTTCATTTTTCTGATCTTCATGATTGTTGCATTATAATTCATTTTGATTCTCATCTTAGCACCTGCTAGCGCAATAACACGGATCTTACTCTAGTTCCCGAAAATGTGCGACCTATTCCGTACTCGGTCACGTGACAACGGTTCAGGGGAATAGGACAAGATTCAGGTTGCTGCATTGCTAGCCTGAAGCGTCCCTGAAGAACTTGTTTTAAGATGATATGATAATTTGATTGAAACGGCCGTGTTAGCTCCAATTTGATACCCCATTTGCTACCAAAAGCTCTAACTTGACAAAAATTGACACCGTTACAAATTAACAGGATCACGCACAGGTATATTGCAGAGCGTGACCATGTCATGGTCTGAAACTACCGCAAGGAAAAATATTGATCGTATCATGCCCGCGTACACAAGAGATGTTGGGTTAATTGTGCGTTTCAAATAAACAATTGAATAAACCGCGCTTTGTACGGGAGTCGACAGGGGCTCATAGCGGGTAAAGCAAGCTTGAACACACCTGGCAATTTCAGCTGCGTGATTGTTTTAATTTGCAATTCCGTTCTGTTTCTTTGGTCTTTTTCTGATCTAGGGAAATGTTGGATAAATATATTAAGTTGCTTTTAGAAATATAAACTCTACCTTGATAGATACAATGTGTGGTAGATTCTCATATTCTATGGCGACCATTTTAGCTGCCTTACGAGCTATTTCTGGAGTCTTGGCAATAATTCCTCCGATTACTTGGCCGAAATACTCTACCTACGAATGAATATGAATAAAGTTAAATTATAGTTTAACCATTGTCTTCGTGTAATCTGACACTATAGCTTACAATATATCGGTAGGCTTTGATATCGATTTACAAACACGGATGAAAATGTTGCGAAATGTATTCTTTTTAAACGTTTTTATCGAAATATTGGAAATACATGTACTTTTCCCGAAGCGAAGACGTCTTCTCCATGGATATTCTTCTCCCCCGGTATGTCCTCAGCTCCTACATAGTCAACTACACCTGGTTGTGCCAGTGCCTTCGTGGTATCAATTGATCTGGGCAAAATAGTTTAAAAGTGAAGTACGGGTAACCCTGATAAACTTTTAAACTGTCACGAGCTTAGAATAGGTAAATTGCTAGTACTGCCGACATGGGGTAAACAGGGAAACGCTCACTAGGTCTGGGCCTGCTCTGCTATTCTAATTTTTGGAGGACCATAATATCGTTATATGTTGGGCAGACATGCTGCCCTCTTGAGCTAAAGTCCTGGTCCCGTGTTCTCTAATTCAAAATAATTCATCCGTAACATGAATTACAAAAAGACGAATCTGGATTCGTCCGTCTGCCAAACTCATTACGATATAATTGTGATATTTACATGCCGGTCATGGGTCAGCTCTCGACGACCCTGTAAATAACTCGTTCATCAAATAAAATACTGTGTAATAATCAAAACCTTGAGTTTGAGTAATTGGGCTATTCCATTTAGAGCCCACACTCCTTCTGTGGTAAATTCATGTTGGACACTTTTCAGAGGGTGTATGAAATTCAAATGGAGTTACCGAATGTATTTATGCCAATTGAAATTCATATTTCACACGTGGAAGATATTTCTAAAATCTTCCACAGCGGGAGGGCGGATTTCAAATAGAATAGCCCATTCCCTACTTACATGATCTTTGCATACGCACGCCTACTGGTCACCAATCCTAAAAACGTCTCACCTGGAGAGAAACGGAATTCGACATAATTTCATTATAAAACCTAAACAAATCCTTCAACTACAAACTGATACCTCTTAAGTCAACTCGTTATCGCTTTCAAAATGGCCGGGGTGTTCCATTAGAAATCCACACACCTTCTATGGAAGACATGACCTTAACCTCCTACACAGGAGTGTAGATTTCGTCTAAAGAATTCCGGTCCCATGTGCCTTTCTATATAATGCTACATTTTACAGGTCTGTGTCTTTATTGGGATTGGAATAAGTCTTTGTTATATCGGGAAAGCTCATAATTTTTTGAAAAGTTCCACGCTCCCCATACTCTCTGAATCCATGCCAAAATATGATTTTTGCTATGTACATATATGACCAGGTCTGATCCAATCAGGCTAGTGTCGGCAATAATGAAACTGAGACTAGGCAAAAAGAGAGGAAATACAAAATTATAAAAATCATAAGAAAGTGGTCAGATAAAAGTTTCATAACTAAAGGTTCAGCCAAGTATTCAAGAGACTGAGGTACTGAGCAAGTTAGTAATGGTAGTAACTCATTTTTTCAACATTTCAGACTTCGATCTGAGTGGATCAGATCAGGGGTCCATATCACTAAACTCTACGAAGCTTCGTAAGTCTAAAAATCGTCTTAACTTACGACGAGTCGTAGGTTCCATTTCACTAAACTTACTTACGAACTGTACCCTTCGTAACTAATAGGGATTTACTACAGGGACCCTTCGTAAACTTACGTCTAGTAATGGGTATTCGTAACTTTACGGACGGTTACTTGAGTTACGAAGGGTTAAAAGTTTAGTGAAATGGACCCCAGGTCACAAATGGAGATAAGGCAGTGTTGCGCTTAGCCCTAAATAATTCACGATCATTTACCCTTTTGTTGTGGGATGTCATCTATATACTCGGCTTCCCCGTCGTCTGCTGCAACGCCGCAGCGTGTACTATTGGCCGTCCGATTGGATCAATGGCGGGCTGGTCATCTGGTACCGGCTATAATGAAATAATCAGAATAAGCAGAATGTTATTACATACGTTGAAAATGTAATAATTTGATCGGCTCGAGATTCTGAACATTGGGTTTATCTTCAAAATAATTGATTATAATTATAAAACATTTAATATTATCTTTAAGTAAGTGCATCACTATAGTAACCAAAATAATAAAAGTGCTTTTCACTTGTGAAAGATCCCAAAGTTTAGATAATCGATTTATACCCCCATTTCTTTGCATCATTCAGTGAAACTTTAAGTTGCAACCACTGTTAAGAAATTTATGAGCTTCTTGATTACCTGGAAAACTTGTGATCCACTGGGGAATTCTTCATCAAAATTTCGAAGAACACTTTTCAGGGTTGCAGGATTCTGTCGAAAAAGAAAATACAAAGCTAAGAAATTGTGTTAATCTTGCGAAAACTTGCGTTTGTACAATAATGATAGTCCACACGCACCCACCTAAATCGTCGTATTGTAGTCTTCGTTGTCATCGTCATCATCATCATCATCATCATCATCATCATCATCATCATCATCATCATCATCATCATCTATCATCATCATCATCATCATCATCATCATCATCATCATCATCATCGTCGTCGTCGTTGTCGTCATCATCATCATCATCATCATCATCGTCATCGTCGTCGTCGTCGTCGTCATCGACATCATCATCATCATCATCATCATCATCATCATCATCATCCTCGTCGTCGTCGTCGTCGTCGTCGTCGTCGTCGCCGTCGTCCTCCTCCTCCTCCCGGATCTCCTCCTCCTATCTTTGTCAACATCATCATCTTCACCATCATCAATGATTACATTATTATAATTACTCATGAAGTTATCATGCACCGTTTAATATTCAAACCTCAAGTTGGTCATTGGGCATAGCTTGTTTCACGACATCGATATAAAACTTGAAGAAGCAACTCAAAATCAAAGAGTGCCGATATTCCACCATTCCTCCAGGGGCACCGGGGTCAAGGGCCAACTCCTTTACTAATCCATCATAAGCTTCAGCCAATATGTCCTTATTCCATTTTCTAGATAAATCATGATAGTATGCTCCATTAGTCATGTTATTTTGACCCATCGCCTTTATTTCATAAAATGACAAATTTTTGCTCGCTCATATATCGTAAAATAAAATCGACATTAGAGGTTGAAGCCCTGTAATTTCAGGCTTTAAATCAGTGCTGTATTCAGGGTGGTGAGTCCAGCCAATCTTTCAGTCCTATTGTTACAGTTGTCAAACTATATTTGTTAAGCTATTGGATTATCTGGTTGACTAAATAAACAATTACTTTCTCTGTAGGGCCATAAACAATAGAGCAGTGACTAGCTTTCATGGCATACATGCACATTGTATAGGGTGTGTAAGGGGGGGGGGGGGTGGGTTGAGAAAATAATACCCTCTGGCTTATTTAATGGTAGATTGGATAACAATACCCAAATCAAATAGACTACACATACAAGTTTAATGGATTATGGCTATAACCTTAACATCAGGATGTCTCATAGTCTGATTTAAAGCCTGGTATTACAGGGCCTCAACCTTAAATGTATGATTTGCGTAAATGATAAGATTATAGCAATAAACAAAGCCATGTCTTACTTTCCAATGAGCCTATTGGCTGTGACTGTAGCTATCTTAGTTGTGGCTGCCACTCCTCCATACACAAGGCATATATCTTGTATGGTCTTGGTATCCTCATCAAGTTGAAGTCTGAATGCTGTATTGACAATGGCTGTATCCACGTGATTTCTTCGTGACACTTTGTACACATTGATGTACTCATCCTAGTGGAAATGTAATAAAACATTAAAGAGCACGAAAGCAAAATGTAACGGAATGTATACCACGGCTGTTTGATGGTATGTAAAACTGAGTCATTTTAAAGAAAAGTTGAACAATGATGGCGCTATTTATCTAAAATCTTGTTTGCATCTTTACAAGGGGTAGACACTTGTAAAATGGTATGAAAACATCAGCAAACACCCTAACAAATGACAAGGGAATTTTCAAAAAACTTTTTATCATGAAATGTAAGGTATAGCTTATATTATTTGGCTAATTTTAAATTTAAAATATATGTTAATAGCGCCCTCAAGAAACGAAAATCTATGTTAAAAGTTGCTACAAAATATATGTGTATATACAGTTTATTAGTGTGACAGCTTTTGGTATTTATTCATGTCTAGAATTGATCATTATAATAATGTTTTGTTAGAAAAAATAATGAATGGTCACATTAAACAACCGTGACACGTGCATGCTTTCATTCTGTATTCTGTTCACATATCCTGGGCAGTGTGCAAGTCCGTAAGTGCAGTAGAAATAATTGATGCTTTATGTAAAGCTTTCAAATTATTACGTCATAGCGACATTATGTAGGGGATGTTTATATTTATTTTGGTATCACTGGATAGAGGAGTCTTATAGCTATACATTGTGGTTGCAGCTAATAACCATGACAACTTTTAACAAATTTAGTATCGTAACGATGCAGCATTTTTTTCTGAAAAAGGGTTCTCGAAAGTTAGCACAAACGAATAGACCAACACGTCATGCCACTGATTGCTGTCGACGGAAATGGCTAAGATCTTCTAACTGCTGTAAGTAGGAAAAGTTCAGCGTGAAGTGACAACAAACATGACAAATATTACCTTTTTATTGAATGGAATACTGATATTGACGATGACTTCATCTGCTGCAACATCTGTCTTCCATCTTGAAGGAAAGAAGTCTCCTGACAAAGGCCTTGTCCTTTTGACTCCTTCCGTAGAAAAAAAGTAATTAACATATTCAGTTAACTTAACTTGGCTTCAACATAAAAAGTATACAAGTTTTGCGATATTTTCTCAAAATATCAAGAGCTATCTTAAGAACCACTGAACCAATACTGGGCTTGTTTGTACTCATCTGAATGCATTTTTCATGCTGATTCCAAATATGGTCATGAAAATTTACAATTCGAAATTTTTGAATTAAAAAAAAACCTTGTCGTCTGCACTCTATTAAGGATGACAATAATGATATTGGTTCCTCAAAAGTACTTTCCCATCTGCTTTGTTCTGTCAGTTCAAGAGGTTATGATTTATGTTTAGCTTTTCGTTGAAGGACATTAATAATAATTTAGATTTTTTAAAACTCTATTTTTGTCTTTCAAATAGAAAAAAAATAATGTTCACACAATAAGTTTCTTTTAAAGCTACGTGACAAAAGTATTTTCTCTCTTTAATAATTTTATTGTTGACACTTAAACATATAATATCGTAGTATGGAAAATTTTCTTCATCATGTTATAGGATTGTTTTCCCTGTATTGATTTGTTATTATGGTTCTGGTGGCATGTACAATCTGAAAAGGTAATCAAGTCTGATCTCATATCATTTGTAGATGAAACTCCTGTCTGTGTATAATCCAATGATTTGAGAAGCAGCTATTTTGCAGAACTGAAATTATATGAGTTGAGGCAGAACTTTGGGTAGAATGTTTGGATGACCCTCATATAGATATCGAAAGACCCATCTGCAGTAGTTGCCAGGTGTCATATTCGTACGATATAAAATACAAGAATTGTCAAATATCTATAGGGCAGCTATCACTTTTGCCGCACCTGTAATAGCTGCCAGGTGTCGGGTGCATACAATATAGAATGCAGCTATTCGATAACATAAAAAGCTTTTTGTACCTTTATGTGCTGCTAATGTGACAGAGCATCTGGATGCAAGAAAGAACGAGTTGAGATCTGAATGCGGCTGCGCAGCTCTCAGGTGTCCGCCAATGGTCTGGAAGAATACAGATATTATTTGTATAAATGAAAGGAATAAACCGTTAACTCCATGAGAACTACCTGCCGATTGATCAATTGGACCAATCAGCAACATTGTTAGAATGATTTCACCACACAAAAAAATTGGGGTGAATTAATTGCAAAGCTCCATTCTGATTGGTGATTAAAGTAAAGATATCACGTAATTGACCAATCAGAGGCAATGTTAGATCGGCAGGTAGTGCTCAGGGGTTTATAGTAAATATACTGTACAAGCCGAGTTTTGGGCACATCGCTTAAGTGTATAATAACCACGTTATCAGAACACACTCTACGGTACGTTGGAAAGTCTATTGTGATGCTCTCGCCTGGACTATGGAAATTCACTTCTCACTGGAACTACAGAAACTAAATCTTAACAAGCTTCAACGCATCCAAAATCGTGCCGTCCGTCTTACTTCTGGTTTAAAGCGACGTGATCATATTTCTTCTCATCTTACTGAGCTTCATTGGCTTCCGTTAAAGAACGCATAAAGTTTAAACTTCTTACCATCATATTTCAGTGGGTGCATGGGTTAGCTCCAACTAATTTGCAGGAAAATATTCACCTTTATTCATCACTTAACACCAGACTGCTTCGTTCCTCTCTTGATAGTACTAGACTCCCGACTAGACTCCACATTCCATTATACAAACCACTGCCTTGGGGATCAATCTTTCCATGTTTCTGGCCCACGGATACCGAATACACTTCCAAAGCATATTTGTAAGGCACCACCCTCTTGTTCATTATCATGTTGTTTGTATATTTATGTATTGGTTCATTATTGAATAAAAATTTCGTATATAATACTAGTCTCGTTCCCAGCCGGTTTGTGCTCATTCATCACTAAACATAATGATGAAGGAGCACAAGCCGTCTAGGACCACGACTGGTGTTTATTGTACCGTACATTTGCTCCCACTATAAACACGCTTACTGGGTGAAGGTAATCTCCCATAATAGGCAAGTAACTTGTGAAGGGCACCTAGACGAGATCATTGCGGTGTTTATAAACATAAACATAGATTCGTAACTGGTTTATCGCGGTAGCAGCATAATGACCACTGTTTATTACCCTATTAATTTGGCGTACGTTTTGAAAACATTAGCCCCAAAAGTTGTCTTGCAGTAGTCGGTCGTTTGACGCCATTTCACCTACAGGAACAGTGATCATGGTCATAGAATCATAAAGGCTTTAAACCACTCTTTGTCTGTGTATTTTAACGACAAAGTGGATTACTGGCTTTATGAGCAAAATAGACACATTATTATCTGATTAATATTCGTACATACGTTATTACGTCGCCTGCGATATTTATTATATACACACGAACGGTTGAGAATGCTCCATAAAACAAGCCACGGAAACAAGCGTAAATAGCGTAAGGATAGAAACTTTACTCACCGCAACATTCCTTATTTGCTCTCCAGCAAACCTGGCCAAGATCTCCAGAAGGGCATCAATGCTTCTTCGTTTCTCGTCTATAAGTATTGGTAATGAAAGCAGAAAAGGATATAAGCTTTACTGTGAAGACGTAACTTTTTCACTTCGTTCGTTGTACTCATTGTGGAATGCGTAAAATGTATTGAGAATCTTTTATTCCATATTTTATGCTTTTTTTTTTAAATGTCTACTGTAAATTTGCATTTGTCGTAAATAAGGCAAGTGGTACATGAAAGACAATGTAAACATAATTAAACAAATATTTGATTAAGAATGCTCATACGTTCTATATGTTTCATCATTCCCCTCATATAGATGTTCAAAATCATTGTATATTTCTGTATAGCATCAACTGAACTAACCTGGTATTTTCGTAACGTGTTCCAGGCATACATCGAATAGTTTGCTGACAGTTACCATTGAGCCCACTTCCAAACCGTCATCAGTTACCTTTATTTGCTGCAGCTCATGAACATGAATGGGTGCCAATATGACCGGATGACTAACACCTGTAAACTTCTTCTGAATACCTAGGTGATGGATATTTTGAGAAAGGTTACATCAAAGTTAAAGCAGTGAAAACCTTAATCTCTGTTCAACGTTGTTTTTTAATGGCAACGTGGATATTAATGTCAATATACGCTAACAGCCCAGCAAACACAAAATGTTTTCGACGTCATTCGCTGAAGGTTAGAAACTTAAGGTTGCCAGAAAATGTTTTAATGTCGGGCTATATAAAGGGTGTATAAATGGTATAAAACGTTTTTTATATATGAGCATTTGCCTTAAGAGTTCAAATTAGCATGATTAGTAACATTTTTGTGACGTCATACATCAAGCTACAACCAAGATGCATTATGGACAATGTACAAAAGGTGAATTAAGACACAACCATGTACCAACGGATTCACCTTTGCGAAAAATCCTATACGCCATTGCGAGTACACCTGAGATGTCGTCATTTGACGTCAGTACGTGTCACTCCGTTGTGCACATCGTTTAACGAACACACTTACTGCTCATTGCAAGTCGGCGTGACGTGAAATGACAACATCTCAGGTGTACTCGCAAAGACTTAGGGGATTTACGTTTTGTTTTATGTAATATTTGAGGCACCATTAGTTACCTAGAGCAGTATTTCCAGCAATGATTGGAGCACCAGGGTACTTTGATTTTAATTCCAGCAACTCTTCAAGACAACCGATGGAAGACCAAGCAACATCACCATTGCGAAACCAAGACGTCTTCTGGAATCCGCCCTTGATAGTCTGTAATAGGTATCATGAGAAAATGTAGTTGAATTCATCAAATCAAAGTGATGGATAAACATGTAAAGTAGAACGGTCATTTACGGAAGTGATATCCACTTGATTTGATGTCATTCAACATTAGCATATCATATTTATCTCAATATTTTGACGTGTACAACACATCCTCATCAGGAGGGCTTCAATGATGAGCTGATGGAGTTGTTTAGTGGACTATGTTCTTTTCTAGACCTTTGTTGTCCGTTCTATTGATCGGATCATGGTACAGAGGCATCGAAGTAAATTTTAGTTGAGATGAATAGGTATTAACCTATAGATCTTAGTCACAGTGATGATAATGTGCGGAATCCACGTGAAGTTATTATCTACTGAGACACCAAGGAATGCTGTGCGTGAGTGAATATTCCATGAAGATAGTTTTTTTTATATGTTATCATGGTTAAGGGAAGCTTATGAACGTTTTGTAAGTTTTGTGAGTTCAGTGTTAGTGATATTTTACAGTGTATGTGTAACGAGTACGTATGATCGGCAAAAATTATAAATGAAAATCTGTATAGGTTCCCAAAATGGATCCTTGAGGAACTCCGCAAGACGACTAAATTTTATCATGCGATGTCAAGTGGGAATGGAGTTGGTGTGAATTTTGATGGCGATGCTTGAGCTTTTTTATACCATTAAAGTGCAGTGCTTGGGTAGTCAGATACTATAATATATAGTTCAAGTTATGTCGTACGTCGTGGTTGATGGTGTCGAATGCTTTGGACAGATCAAGAAAGATGTCTGTTGGGCTTCTCCAGTTGAAATCCAAACACCGCCTATGGAAGACATGACCTAAATATCTCACATATTTTAAATGAAGTCACCCATTCAGGTAACCCCTCTAAAATTCACACTTCCTGTGTGCAAGATTAATGTATTCCATAGGGCGTGTATGGATTTAAACTGGAATAACTCATTTTGTTTGCTTCATTGATTTGTGTTAAAAAGGAGCATTCGTTGTGTGCTTATTACGAAAACCATTTTGTGAGTTAGTCAGGATATTGTGTTTGTTGATGAATGATATGAATCCGGTGTACATGATCTAGAAGTTTGGAAAATGCTGGGACGATGGATACTGGACGATATACGAGGGTCATTCATAAAGATGCATCCACTGCTTAAAATAAGGGCGTAATTACAAATTAACCTTAAACGTGGTCTGGTTGAAATGTGGCAAATTTAACATTTGTGTGTCTGTTGAACCCATCGCCGTTTTCTTCACATACAAAACGTGTTTTATTTGGTTTTTGAAGTCCCAAGACATGTCAGGGAGTTCAAAATAGGAACAACATATTTATCCTGAGTGAGCAGTTGGACAACTTTATCTTAAAAATATTTTATGGAGATTATCCGAAGCGACAAAATGATGATGAACTTTTGGCTTCAGTTTTTAACCGTTTCCGACGTACCAAATCTGTTATCGGTTTAACCAACATATCTAAAACAACCAAAAATCATATTTACAGCAAATAACTTTTATTTTGTAGCCGAGATTAAAGAGTATATACAATGGGTAATTTCAATATCCTGGGGCTTACGATAACAGAGATGTGATGATGGAGGTAAAACTTTTTGAATGACCCTTGTAGTATATTTCAGATTGCATTTGTTTACTTACCAATAATTCAGGAGGGAATATGATGTCTTGAGATGGGTCATACTTAGTGAATAGTTCAAGAGTGTCAAGGCCATTTGTTATCTGCGAAGAAATTAATATGATTTGTTACTTACAGAATCCAGCGATCAGTTAATAATGAACGACGTCTATAAAAGACTAGTTTACGTCCTGTCAACCAGACCAAAAATGGTGTACTGCACAGATCAGCAACCAATCACGTCGCGCCTTTGCCCTCACGTCACACGCAAACTAGTCTTTTTCAATTAGGTTTGCAATTATAACAAACAGTTATCTTTCAGTGTATAAATGTTTATTTATTTATTAGTGTTATATATTAGTATTAATTAGCATGATTAGTGTATTTAATGTTCACTTTTGAACCGAACATGGAGAATTGAAGAAAATCCTGGATAAAGTAATTCAAATATTTATGACAATTTCATCTAAACAAATATTACAGCGATGATAGTGTGTAATATAAAAAATATCAAATTTCATTATTTTCAGAGAAAATAGTGTTTTTTAGACAAATTTTTCTGATTACAGCCTGTACTGTGCGTGGTCATTGTTATTTGCCACACTGATTGAATTGAACATGCGTGGTCATTGCAGATGACACGTCTTTTGGCCCTATGCCAAAATATCTGAAATAATGCTTATTTCTAATACTTATGCGTTGACCATAGGCCTAGGTGTTGGGTGATATACATGCTCATGTGCTACTAGTATCCATTGGAAAACTGTAGTCTGGGTAGAGCCGATAAATTAATTTCCATGCTGCTTTTTAAAAGAGGGAATGGGCACGGTTGTTTGATGTGATCATTTATTAATTTTCTTACAAAACATAATATAACGTTCAATTCTAGACCTGAATAATACCAACAGCTATCACACTAATAAACTGTACATACACATATATTTTGCAGCAATTTTAAACATATATTTTCATTTCTATATCAAATTATTCTGCTTTTTGCGGTGATTTTTATTCTATAAACTGTACATTTGGTTGCAAATTGAGGGCGCTATTTACATATATTTTAAATTTGAATTAGCCATATATTATGAGTTATACCTTACATTTCATGATAAAAAGTTTTTTTGAAAATTCACTTGTCATTTGTTAGTCTTTTTGCTGATGTTCTAATACCATTATACAAGTGTCTACCTCTTGAAAAGATGCAAACAAGATTTAAGATAAATAGCGCCATCATTGTTCAACTTTTTAAAATATGACTCAGTTTCACATGCCATCAAACAACCGTGGGGAAATGAAAACATTTCTAATACTTATGCGTCAATCAAAAGTATTCCTGTCCCCATCATCATCCTTCGGCTGCGGAGCAGGCAACCACAAGATTTCTTCCACGGTGATCTTGTTAACCGTTTTTCTTTTCCACAATGCACCATTATGGAGATAACAACTACCCAGGTCAGTCCGTAGGCGTAGGTGTCAGGTGATGCATGTGATATCCATTGGAAAACTGCAGCCTGGATAGAGCCGATAAACTAATTTCCACGCTGCTCTTTAAAAAAGAGAAAATAAAAACATGCACACACCTGCACACCACACACCTAAACCGCTACACCACCCGGCCCCGATGACACGTCTACACACAGAAGGAATATCAAATCATAAAATTTTGCTCTGAGCAACGCCGTCTTTGGGTCGAGAAATTAGAAATCATAGTCATAGGCCTATTCTCAAAACATATGTGTAGGCCCATGCAATCCCAGGGTTATTTCCATTGACCATTATAATTAACAAAATTATTAATAACAAAGCCCGGTAAGGCCTACCTCAGGGCAGGCCTAACCATTCACGGGATCTAGCATGGTCCTTGCTTACGTCTCACCATTTAGCGGACCCCAAGGGGATAATAATAAGTATTTGACTACTACTTCAGGCTTCGGCAATTGCCTGTTCGCCTCTCGGTCCCTATTTTCAGGGTTACCCAATTCTTCAATGCTTAAGAAATAAAATATACGTCACTTATACGTCATTATAGTTATTTGAAAATATCAGTTATTGCTTGCCACCCTTCCGACCTGCTGAAAAATCTTTGCCCTCCCCCATTTGCACATCATTACATTTCTTGAGTCAACTCGTAATCGGCGAGAATTATTAGGCTCTTACTCCAACGCCGAAAAGTATATAGACCCACGTTAAGATTGATATAGTTGATCTGTCTGTATAGGACTTCAATTAACAATTTGTAACACTTCTGACGAGATGTCACAAGACAATTTTGAAAATAAAATATGTTGATATTAATCCGCGATGTTAATAAGGCCCGCCGATTACGAGCTGAACAAACTATAATGCGATATTTACTTCGCACGTTATACTCGTGCGGAAGACTCTTTTCACGTTCACCTGTATAAGAACAACCTTGTGCACAGAAAATAGGGAAATGATTTAGCATAACAAAGGAACAAGCTCCGAGATCTAGCATTAAAGCCACAGAGCTTGAAATTGTCTGATTTACATAACAAGATAAAACATTTTTAGAGCCAACGCCCTTTATATCAATTTTGTGTAGTTCTGGTTTCTCATGATGCCAAATATTTTAGGTCAATGGGTGTCATGGTGGGTCATGGGGCGTCATGGTGAGGCAAGGGGTGTCAAGGGGTATCATGGTTCATCCAGGAGTGTGATGGTGGGTCATGTGGTGAGTCAAAGGCTAATATGTTTGGTCAGTGGGTGTCATGGTGGGTCAAATGGTTTTATGGTGGGTCAATGGTGTCTAGTATGACCCCCAGGGTGGTGTCAAATAAATGAGAACACTTATGATTTTGGATCCTTGGTTCTCAAGTGCCACGATAAGGGGGTTCAGGAGGGGCAATGGGTGTTATGGTGGATTAAGGGTTGCCATGGTGGGCCAAGAGATGTTATAAAATATGGTTGGTCAAGGGTGTCATGGTGGATCTATAATGGTGGTCAATGTTGTCTAGTTTGACATCTAGGGGTGTCAAATGAATGAGAAAAAAAAAGAAATACACCAATACACAAACCTGGGTTCGTACACCTAATAGTTTTAAAGTTAAACTAAGTTGTAATAAGTTACTACACATTTTGGGTCCCTATTTTCAGGGTTACCCATTAATCCAATGCTTATGCAATAAGATATACATCACTTGTACATTGAACCCGGATTGATTGGCGCGATGTACATATTGGTGCGAATGCATCAAATAATGTTTCTTGTAACTATGTTGTTTTATCTGTGAACGGTTATAGCAAGAATGTCACATCATGGTGGAAACATTCTATTCACACGCAGAGGAGGTTTGTTGATACGAATGCTTATAAGTTTCAAACGACTGGGCACAACTGATACTAGTATCCGGGACTTGTATAAGAATAATAATACCGTTTATTTGCAGTTCTTTGCTCTCAGTCAGATCTCTTTGAAGTTATTTTATATTCCGCTTGGTGATTGTTAGTTTTTAGTGATAAAAAATATTCTGTTTGAATTTTATCTTCTGTATTTGGGTCTAACGTCAATATAACAGTATTTTTACTAGATTAAGGCCCATCTACTAATCGAGGGTTGAGAACGAGAAAGCCTTAACTCAGAATGACCTGCTCCCACAAAATGAGCATAAAGTCGTCAGGGCACTATAGAAGATACAGTTTATTAAACATGGTAAAATTCAATAGAAAAGAAAAGAAATAGCTAGGAATTCCGGAGGAAATATTGCTCTTTGGAAACCAAAGAGGGGAGCTATCCTTGTTAAGTATGATTTTAAACGGTACAGAATAAATTTTTAAAATCTGGGATATCTTAGAAAAGTTGTCAACTTTATGCTGATGTTTTAGAACAGACCTTTGTGAATTACGGCTTTGTGGTTCTCAACAATCGTAATCTACTATTGGATGACTAACTTACCCGCTCTTGATCTGCAGATACACTGCCATTGGTACCACCATTGACGCACTGGCAATTCTCACCACACGATCCCTGCAAAGAAATTTGGCACAATTTACTCAATTTGTTCTACCTTGAATTATTGTAATGAAACAACAGCAGCGTTCTTTACTGTTATAAAGATTGCGTCTTAAATCAAATATCCAAATTATTTAATTAATAAATTTCGATACTTGTGACGAGTTGTCACAAGACAATTCTTGAAAGAAAATATATCGATATCAATCCGCGATGTTATAAGGCCCGCCGAATACGAGCTGATCAAACTGTAGTTTGCTATATCTGAGAAACCATCTTATTCTAGAATCATGGGTACAAGTTCAACAACCATATATATTATCATAATATGCAGTTTACGTAACCTTGGAAGATTCCGTAGATATTGCAAACTATACATTTTGTATTTCCTTTTGTGCAGACGGATAAATTTTCCTCGGCTATATAGTCTACTATAAATTATGCTGGATGACCAAAACTTACCCGCTCATAAACTGGCGATGTACTGCCGTTGGTAAGACCATTCATGCACTGATAATTACCACCATTCAATTCCTGAAAAGAGATTTGGCACAATTTACTCAATTTGTCCTACCTTGAATTGTTGTATTGAAACAACAGCAATGTTCTTTACTATTGTAAAGATTGTAAAGTATTTTTCAAATTAAGTACATCATGTACAAACAGTGGCGTAGCCAGTTGGGTTGAGGTTGCAGAGTGCCCCCTGACTAATTTCAAACATATCAAAAGAGAAGATCGGGAACTGTTGAGCAAATTGAGGTCAAAGGTCACAAGAAGGGGTTATATTTTTGAAATGCTTTAATCAAATTTTAACATTATATGTTGTTCCTCTTGTCCCAAGGATAAAAATGTCGATGGCCGTGCCAAAGGGTATTTATAACAGTGACCGTGGGTCAGATTTTAAAAATGTTCCAAAGTGAATACAAATAGTAGCAAATTATTCGCCTTTATAAAGTAATGCAAATAAGAATAGTTTGCTATATCTGTAAAGCCATCTTATTCTAGAATCATGATCATGGGTTCAAGTTCAACAACCCTATATATTATGTGCAGTTTATGTAACCTTGAAAGATTCCGTAGATATTGCAAACTATACATTTTGTGTTTCCTTTTGTCCAGACAGTTATATTTTCCTCGACTATATAGTCGACTATAAATTATGCTGGATGACCAAAGCTTACCCGCTCATTAACTTGAGGTATACTGCCGTTGGTAAGACCATTCATGCGCTGATAATCATCACCATTGAATTCCTGAAAAGAGATTTGGCACAATTTACTCAATTTGTCCTACCTTGAATTGTTGTATTGAAACAACAGTCAACGTTCATAACTATTGTAAAGATTGTAAAGTATTTTCTAAATTAAGTACATCAAGTACAAGGAGTGGCGTAGCCAGTTGGGTTGGGATTGCAGAGTGCCCCCTGACAAAATTCAAACATGTCAAAAGAGAAAGTCGGGAAGGCAAAGAAAAATGAAAAAGGGAAAGGAGAAAAAAGGTAACGTTTGGGAAGAAAAAACGGCAAGAAGTACCCCAAATCTACTGTGTTTCCCGTTTTACACCAATCATGAGCCACACTAAGTGTAAAGTTCCAAATTTGTGCGCGCTATGCGCAGGAATTTTCCCAGACTTTTTTTATGCCCGGTATAATGTGAAGACCTGAGCGCAAGAAGACCGTAAGTCCACTTGGCCCCTCAACATGTATACACTAAAGTTGCGTATAGTTTGTTAATGTAAATTTTATATATGTTCAAATTGTTGTATTGAAATAACAGCAACGTTCTTTACTATTGTAAAGATTGTTAAGTATTTTTCAAATTAAGTACATCAAGAACAAACAGTGGCGTAGCCAGTTGGGTTGGGGTTGCAGAGTGCCCCCTGACAAATTTCAAACATTTCAAAAGAGAAAATCGGGAAGGCAAAGAAAAAGGAAATAATGAAAAGGAGAAAAAGCGAAAGATAGGGAAGGAAAAAAAGCAACAAAAAAAAGGGCCCCAAAACTACTTGTTGTACCTTCTGCCTTTCCCGTTTTACACCAATCATGGGCCACGCTTATAGTGTAAAATCTCAAATTTTCGTGCGCCACGCTCAGGAATTTCCCCGGGAGTTTTTAAACAAAATCTTTGTAAAACAGATAAACGGTATACTCATCCGCCACCGATGAATATCGGGCCAAAATGATGCACAACTGGGAATAATTTATTTTGCCCCCGTCCCCACCAAGAAAGCTGGCTTACATCTCTGAGTACAATGGTCTAACACACATCCACATACACCCCATAGGGATCAATTCACCCATATGTACAACCAACCGCAATTCACACGCTTCCTGATATTGCCCAACAAACAAAAACGTTTTAAAAACGTTTTAAATCGGTTGTATTTTGGGCTTTGGTATTGGTAAAAACGTATAAATATCGGGTTATAAGGTCATGAAAACGTTTTTAAAACGTTTTGTATGAAAACACACTATAACAATATTTTTAAAATGTTGTCCAAATGTTATTGTAAAATATTTTTTGCAAAATTGTTTTCCAAATATTTGTCAACACTTTTAAATAACATTATGTTAGAATATTTTGCAGTATGTTTTCAATGAACGGAGGATTTTTGAATGTTATTACAACATTTTATACCCTTTATATAGCCTTGCTATAACCCGACATTCAAACGTTTTCTGGCAACCTTTTCTAACCTTTTGGGAATAATGTCGGAAACGTTTTGTGTTTACTGGGTGGATGATTTTATACTGGATGACCAAAACTTACCCGCTCACGAACTGGAGATGTACTGCCGTTGGTCAGACCATTGACACACTGACAATTTTCGCCACACGATTCCTGAAAAGATATTTGGTTCAATTAACTCAATTTGTCAATAACACTTCTCACTCATTATAATTGAAGACTGAATTAAATAGACTAGTTTGCGTCTGACGTCAGGGCAAAGGCGCGACGTGATTGGTTGCTGACCTGCGCAGTACGGCATTTTTGGTCTGGTTGACAGGACGTCATACGCATATTAGTCTTTTTAATTCTGTCTTCAAATATATATATATTTTGCTTTTTCAAATGAATCATCAAAGGATGAACAAAGAATTAAACGAAATGAGAAGAAAATGGTATTTTGTGAAAATGAAACGAAAAGCAAGAAGAATTTCACGAGAAGGTTTGGATGAGTTTGTACCCACCACCACTACAGTTTGGGTCAGCTTTATGGTATGAAGCAGCGGTGGTATTAACTCCAGGGGACACCGTTACTATATTTTAGGATGTCAATTGTCTTGTCAGTTGACTGGAAACCCTGTTAGAAATGTCTTACCTTTGTGAACGTTTTGAAGGCATCCAATATTGGTCTATATCCGGTACATCTACATAGGTTTCCTTCCACTGCCCGTAAGAGTTGCTGATTGGTGGGTTTGGGATGGTTGCGTAGCAACGTATACATCGACATCACCATACCAGGAGTGCAGAATCCGCACTGCGAGCCATGGGCTTTAGCTAGACGTTCCTGGAGAAAAAAAGGCTTTTAACTGTGACATGCTGTTTGCGTGATAATTTTCAAATAAGTTTTTTTTAAAACTTTTTTACATAGGTCACTTATTGGTCAGTGCATTATTATTTGAACTCCGACTGTCCATTAGAGAATGAATTTGGAGAAAACCTTCTGATAATTACAAACACTCGCTGAGCAGCAAGACCTTCCCTCTAAGCTTTTAATCCGATAAGCTGATTATCTATTTGTTTTCATGAATTGGAAGACATTCTTTGATGTATTACTGAGCTCAATCATCTGAAATTACTGGAGCGTGAGCCACACAGGCTGGTGGCTCAGCATAGTATTTTATTAACAGAAGGTTTTCTCTAAATTCGTTTCCTAATGCGGTATTGAAATGTCAAAATAACAAGGGCTTCGAACTCGGTTCCATGGCTTTTGCATGTTTCGTGAGAAACATTTTTGTCTGCGGTAAAAAAATAATTATGAATGTTTGTCGATCTTACCTGTACCGCATGTAGCTTAGTCCTAGTACTGCCAATGCCTTCTACGGTAGTAACCGCCTTCCCGTGGACGGCACATACAGGATACAGACAAGCGTTCACTGCCACATGACTGGGGAGATAAGATTACAAAATTCATTGCATGCTATTATCGTGCCAGTAGTTAAAGGCGTGGTGTCCGCCCGCTAGTTCACTTCGTCGAAAATAAGTTTCGCTGTGTTGAATATGAAATAGATTAGCTTGGGTCTTACATTGCTTTAAATCATAAATGCACATCAAAATATGTCAAAAAAAGGTCATTAACATCAAAAGTCCTCTAAACAGAAATGGGAAATGGGAAAGCTCTGACATTATCTTCCTCCTTGGGCATGTTGGGTAGACCTGGGCCCAGGCAATACCGAAACTGGTTCGAAAATATTGATGATTCGAACAAAAATAAGACAAATATGGAAGACATAACCTTTTAAGGGGCTATAGATTTCAAATGGAGTCATGTATAATTCAAGACCAAATTAAAAAGACTAGTTTGTGTATGACGTCCTGTCAACTACACGGAAATGCCGTACTGCGCAGGTCAGTAACCAATCACGTTGCGCCTGTGCTCTGACGTCAGACGCAAACTAATCTTTTTAATTCGATGTTTGATAATAATAACCCCATTTAAAATTTACTCTCCCCGTGTGAATGATTAGGGTATGTCATCCATAGAGGGTGTATGGATATCAACTGGAATAGCATTGAGTTATGAATAACATCTTACTGTATATCTTTGGTGTCGGGATCTGCAGATGATATCATCACAGTGCACGCTCCGCAAGCTCCAACGCCACATCCTTCCTTGCTACCAGTAAGTTGTACTGTCTCAGAACTTAAGGAAACATAGCTGATGACGGAATCGCATTATGTGAACATAGGCTAAGATCCGGGGTTTGAGGGATAAATCCCACTCAATAATTTGATAGGGGATGGCCCATGATCATCTACCCATGCTGGTGCCTGAATATGGATTTATGAACAAATTAACTTCATATTTGGCCATTTTAGCCTAAAGAGTGCCTTTTTGTCACCAATTTAGCTTCAATATGTCAACATTTTTAGCGCACTTCGCGTGCAATTGTGACATAAACTATTTTGTCGCCAACAGGTGCTGAATTCACTATACTTCAAGAAAAATTTTCCAACCCCATCCCCCAATGTCAAAAAGAAATCGTCGCCACCGCACCGCACCGCACCGCACCGCACCGCACCGCACCGCACCGCACCACAAAATGCTCTTTTGAGTTGCTTTGAGCTTTTTGGATGTTTGATTCGGTTAGGGTTAAGGACGCACAAAGGATCTTATTTTTTTTATTCGAAAATAAGAAAGGCACGTATTTATTGTTCGTACATGCATGTAATTATTTGTTTAATTTGTCAAAACACATTTCAATTGATTCAATTATTTAGAAGTATACAAGATAGTATACAGGGTGTCCCATAAAAAAATTACCGAGTGAATACAATTGGACGTAAGTCGAGAACTAGACATCAGAATCAATGTTGTGCATAGCCTTTTTTACTGTGCATCACATACGAAAATTTTATTTGACTAGCGGGATACCCGCGCTTCGCGCGGGTCCCCGCTAGATGAGTAAATGGGAGCGTTCACTATAACAGGAAGAATTACTGAACAGGTAGAATCATTGAAAAGGTACATTTTATGTATCTAAATCTGTCTCTTCTTACATTTTTTTTTTAGTTTATTTTGCTTTTTCCCGTATTTATTACGTCCTCTCATAGCGTGTCTGGGGACGTGTTCACCCGTTTTAATAATCCCGTGACCCGTCCATGTACCTTTTTGTCCTTTATTTTTCCTTCTTTCCGCATTATCATGTCCACTTGTCTCTGGCTCGCAAGTTGCGTGGCTCTGCGCCGTTTACGCGCGCATTGGTGTCGCACGCAACACGCACGCGGCGCCGACGCGCTGCCGGTCAGTTGCAGTGACGCGTAGGCTGGCAACCGATTTGCATAACAAAAACCCAGTTTTTACCCATATTTTCACTGTTTTTGAAGCCAATTCATGACCGATTTCAACCAAATAAAGTCCAGTCCATTTCCCGTATATTCCGCGATCTCCCGTATGAATTTGTGTATCACATTAAATTAAATCTAAAGTTTGTTAAATTAAATTTAGTCCACATAATCTATTTTATAATCCAACTTTAATTCTTTAGGTTGTGCAAATATGTTATACTAGCGGGAGACCCGCGCTTCGCGCGGGTCCCCGCTAGTTGAGTAAACGGGAGCGGTTAGTAAACGGGAGTGTTTAGTAAACGGTGATGATAATCATGTTGCATGTCTTAGATTATTCATCCAGTAATAATCAGATGTTGATAATCATGTTAGCTCCTGTCATGTAAGAAGCTAAACTTTTATTTAAGTGAATACCGTATCCAGATCTGTGATAATGTTGTTATACTCACTCAATCCCTCAGATTTATTTTGCAAATCTGTCACCCAATAATACCAATGACCCCCTTTTTTTAATAGAAATTTACACCAAATCTGCAAATATTTTAGGCGCTTCGCGCGCATTGTGAACAAATTTAACATTTTTGTAGCAATTTCAGTTTCAAAAAGGCAAATTTTCACAAAACGTTGCCCAGAAAGTTATATTTTACGGTTAAAGCCACTGAATTTTAGCGTTCTCACACATTTTCTTGGAGGCGGGGGCCCCCACTGAATAACCCCCTTTTTGACCATAATCGCCTTCGATAGACCCCTAGTGTCATACTCTGGTAGGGACAGGTACGTTACTTTCATACTCGAGTCCCCCCCCCTTCCCGGCGCACCCTCCATCAGACACCCTCCCTCCGCGTATTGATAAGAAGCTTGTTTTGGAAATCCGATAACAACTATTATAGTGTAAAAGTGGTCGCGAAATAGCTTCAATTCGGTCTTTATTTTGAATTTTTGTTCAAATAGGCCCTACTCAGGGGGCCACATCCCCACTGGGTATTAAGAAGTATCCGTTTTTGCTTCTGCTTCGGACAGCTGTACACTTACGTTTTAAACGATGATAACAACATTAGTGTCAAAATGGTGCTTCAATTGAGCCTTTATTTTGATTTTTTTCCAAATACCCCTCCCCTTGATACCCCCTGCGTATAAAGAAGTGTCCGTTTTGGCTTCTGTTTTGGACACCTGTACACTTTAAAGCAGGCTTCCTCAAATAGATTTGTTGAAGCGCCACATGAAATAAAAGAAAAATGCAAAGCGCCTTTCAATGCTTTACATGTAGCACCGCCGGGGGGAGTCAGAGGGGGTGTCCCCCCTGTGAAGCTATCGATTTTTTTTTAATTTGAGGTGCAAATGACGCCATTTGGTGCAACATTTTGTACCATTTTAGCCGCCGGTCGAGACATATTTTATTTTTTTAAATATTTTTAAATAATTTAAATGTTTTTTTCACAAATCTAAACGGCGCTGCGCGCCACTCGGGAAGCCACGGCGCGCCACAAGAGCCCTGCTTTAAAGCAATGACAAAACAAAAATGGTCCCCGAAATGGCTTCAATTTGGCCTAGGCCTTTATTTTGATCAAGTGTTCAATTCTGAGTGGACACCACCCCCCTCCTCAGACCATCAGACAACCCTCTGCGGCGCGCGACCTATAAACCCAGACGCAGTACGTATCAGGGTGCGTGACTCGCCACTAATCGCGCGCGTGCATTTGACGCGTTTTTGGTCATGACCTGAGCCGTAAGGCCATTGACCTCAACGGCCTAGCAACCGACCATTTTTTTTGTTATTTCCATAGTGATTGAATAGTTTTGCAAAAATGAACCTCAGATGGTTTAATGGCAATATGTACCCGATCAATGTACGAATAAATTATACTGTTCCGGTTATTGAATATGGTCTATAGGTGATGATGGTCCACCGGTTTTTGCACGAAATTAGTTGAAGCTCCGTGAGGTATGCGCGATTTAATACGTAATATGCATAACATTATTCCGAGCATTATTTTCCTAAACAATGACATTAAAATGATTGATTTCGTTCTTTTTTCAACTGGTTTCATCGATACAATGTAAATTAAGTTTTGTTTAATACCATCATTCTTTCCCAAGAATATCAGCATTTGTTTTACATTTTCAGATACAGTGACTTTACAAGAATTGTTTTCTGTAACCTGTCATTGTTTTAAATAATATTTTCTTGTACATTTGTTACCAAATGTCCTTCTCATAGTTTGTATTCAACAACGAAAACGAAATAACAAATTGAAAATAAATGTGTAGTTTTATAATAGGCCTAGGCCCACACCTTCTCAGACCCATCCAAACAATAAATAAATAAAATAATAAATAAATAAATAAATAACATACGCTCGTACACATGCACAGCGAATCTCTCGAGGACAAATTTCCAGTTCATTTGCTTTGAAAGGATATTTCACAAGATCAAATCTGCATAATCGCCTCAAACATGTCGAAGGACGTGTAAGGTCTGCTGACCTTTTATAACGAGAGGCAAATCATGAACTACGCATGGTTGTGCGTATAAGCACACTCATATGTCATATACGCGTACGGTGTTCGCATACGCTTCGCATATTGATCAGTATGCGTATACATACGCTTTTGGCGTTTACACGTTACAAGTAATATGTTGGGGATGTTTGTGTGAATGTCTATGCACTAGCGTATATGCGGGGGGGGTTGCGGGGGTGTATGCACTAGTGAATATCATGTGCGTACACGATTTGGCAAGTCATACGTCATTAAATGCGTAAATGAGTTCGCGGTTCACGGTGTGCGTATGTATTTGTATACACCCGCGTATGTCATTGCGTATACTGTTCAGCATTATGATCGTACGCAGGCGCGGATGTGCGTATTTATGTGTATTCACTTGCGTATATCTTACGTGTACAATGCGTACAATAATCGGCGAGTCACGCGCTATATCAGTATGTGCGTTGGCGTGCGAGGTGGACAGGTGTATCATTGTCACGCGACGGTGTCTGGCGCGTGCGGTATCAAAAATAATTATCATGAATACTGTCCTGATTATTTTTAACACATTTAACCTATGTGGTACTACAAGTATAAACACACATTACGCATGTTTTAAAAACCTTAAAGAAACAAAACTTTTTTGGTGTACTATAAAGTTATAGTATACACCAAAAGACAATTTACTTGACTGCCTCATTTGTTTTCAGTTGGTTTAATGTCCAATTTTGTGCCTATTTTTGCATTTTTCTCAAAAATATAGCGCATTGGTGACAAGTAAGATATGTATATTATTGGGGCAAGGACTACAACTACTGCATTGGAAATTTTATTTCAGCACAGACAACAGTTGTGGAGTTACAGTCAAAAATGAGGAAAACCAATATTTGATCAATAAATCAATAACTACTTGCCTTGAGTTGCTGAATTTTCAGTGCAGTAGTTGTTGTCCTTGCCCCTATAATTATACATATCTTACTTGTCACCTATGCGCTATAATTTTTGAGAAAAATGCAAAAATAGACACAAAATTGGCCAGGGGTGTAGTACCCCCTTAAGCGAGTAGTATTTGAATTAGACACAACTTACCAGACTGTTCACGTTGTGCCAACCAAATTTTCATCAGAAAAAAGGAAATATTGTAGTATTTTATTAACAATAGTAAAAAAGTCTTTTATACTTTTGCTAGATATACTTTCAACTTTTACCATATCGAGTTAGATTGGTACCTTTAAGGGTTAAAGGAAGTCTTTTATCTTTTTTCAACTTTTGAGGGTTAGCCAGGGTTCAAAAATTATACTTTCACGTTAGCCTTGTCATCACAATCTCATCTAAAGACACTAAATTGAAACAATTGAATGATCAATACCAGGACAAGGCTAAGTCTATATCAGCACAAGGCTAAGCTGATACAGAGCAAGGCCAAGCTGATTTAAAATGACAAGACGGATACACTATGGACCACAATGGCCTCATCCCAATGGCATAGTTCAGTAACCTCAATTAAACAATCACAATGCAAAATTTGACCTCAAGTTTCAGAGTATGAGTTTCTGTACCCAAATTTTCAAAGGTCATTCAATGAATGTGCAAATGTATTGGGGTTAAAGAACTGTGCCTTGATAGATGAGCATGTTGTGGATCCTAGTGATACATCGTGCCAACTATTGCTTGTAATCTTCTATGACACGAAATCGACGACACAACAACTGTTTTGAAACTCGGGGGGCACTTCAATATGAAATGGATATAGGTGTAGGGCTGGCACTTTTGCACTAAGGGGCATTCGGTGAGAGCAAAATGTAAAAAATATGGGGTCATTGGGTGAGAGCATGATTTTTGGCATTCGGTGAGAGCAAAATGTAAAAAATATGGGGTCATAGGGTGAGAGCATGATTTTTGACATTCGGTGAGAGCAAAATGTAAAAAATATGGGGTCATTGGGTGAGAACATGACCTTTTTTTAAAATGGAATCTTTGAGTGAGAGCCGAAACAGCGCCACAGAAACCTCGAAAATCGAATTTCTAGTTCTAAATGGCTTCAAATTTCTTTTTTTTTTTCAAAATAAGTAACAAAATCAGTGATAAATAAAAGTAGCTGTTCAAATTGAACTTGTAAGGGTCTTTGGGTGACAGATCAAATGGAAAAATAGGGGGTCTTCGGGTGACAGAGCATGATGTGTTCGTAAAAAATATGGGGTCTTTGGGTGACAGCGACGCTGAAAAAGAGGGTCTTAACAGCCCTAGTACATACGCGTCACCTCCAAAGTTGGAGTGCCCCCGGGTTTTGAAATTGACAAGATATAGAAAATGAATAAAAGTCAACACGACCCAAAATTAGTCCGTATAGTTGCGAAGAGACGAAATGCCTTCGAGTATACTTCCAACAGGTCGCTTAAAGGCTTAATGTACGATTACCTTGAAATGTTAAATTTGTCATTATATACTCAAAATGCTGAAATAATACTAGTAATAATGATCGGGAATGGTTTCTGTCCATTTTGAGCTGAAATAACGAGGTAACGTGAAAGAAACACTGCTTGTTATTTTGGCCGTTTAACACGCAGTTCTATGGGCGGATATAAAGTCATAATTTCTTGAATTATGACTTTATGTCGAACTTTGCTCTGTTTACCTACAAACACAACAAATTTGGCCGATTCCATTTAGGTGCAAGTTGTGACATGTGTAAACATTACAAATATGCCAAAAAATCAGGTTTGAAAAAATTAACCAAATTCATATTATAAGATCGTACATTATGACTTTAATACTCAGAACGCTATACAGGCCATCCTCTATTGTTATACATAGTCGTGCTAAAAGTCAATCGATACATGTTGAAATCCACAAAATTCAGAGATATACCTTTTTGCTTTGAAATTCATTTTTTTGGTCAAATAAAAAATTGGTTTTTTTATATTTTTTCCAGTTTTGTCAGATAAATACATAGTGCTTGTATATACCCTTTCAAAAAATCCTGGTGTTAAAATTAGGCATGAAATTGTGTCTTTTACGGTAAAAGTTTGGACCTGAACTTCGCCCATGATTTTTTTAAATTTAACTTTTTAGCGATTCAGACTAATAAACTTCGCTAAAGGAAGATTTTCTCAATTTTATTAGGCACATTGTACGGGTCTATACACTAAAAACAAAAATTAGTAATTTTCCGAAAATAGTTAGTCAAGTGGGTCGAAATAATTAGTCTTCTTTTAAAAACGGCACAGGACTAATTTCATGATATTGTCGACTAATGACGGACTAATTAAAGTTTGGTCATTACGAATGCAGGACAAATGATAATTCTTGACTAATTCGTTCAGTGTTGATTGACTAATGGCGCTTCGTCAATACGAACAGGTTTGACTGATATCACGCACTCGACTAATTGCAAGACTAATTAATTGTCGAAATACTAACTTCGTCCAGACAAAACGGGTTTCCAAGTCAACACAGCAGGGCCAGCAGGAAAGTTCTGTGCCAGGCAAAATTTGGAGGTAAGCTTTCGTGATGTTTTTCTCCAGAATTACACGTAAAAATCGTTTTAACAAGTACACATGGAACATAAATTAAAGGTGTACATTTTATTATATATTACACTCGCGGTCGTGGCTTTAACTCAGATTTTAGTCCCATTGTTGGAGGTAATTCGAGTCGTCGTGGCTCATGCTGCATATTGTCATGATTATGGGGCTTAAGCTTATGTAAATTATCAGCAGACGACTCGTTCCACGACAGTCGTCTCTTTGACATTGTGAATGTAAGTTTTTATGCAAGTCATCTGCCATTGTCTGTGTTGCCAGGGAATGTAGTTAAAATCTTAAAATTAAATCTGTGGCCATTTTATAGAAAATAGAAAGCATTGGCATTGCATGATTATGTACATGTTCATGTCAATCATGACATGAATATTACTGTTTTTGGATTTTAATTCCTGAACGCGTACTCGAGAGTCTTGAGTTGACGCGCACACCACGACCTTGAAAATGTACGCTTGCGTCAGAGACCATTGCGTATACGCTGCAGGCACTCGTTCACGAATTAAGACTAATTATAATGCCTTTGACTAGTTGATAATTAGTCAAGAGACTAATACAAGACTAATCGATTTTAGTGTATGACTAATTACGGACTAATTAATTTTGTGCTAGACTAATCATTTTCTGGATTAGTCAAATAAGACATAAGCTGAAGGACTAATTAATATTAGTCAATTCAAGAACTAATGACTAGTTATTTCTTAGTCAAATAAGACATAGCAAATGACTATTTTTTTTTAGTCAATTGACCAACTTTCGTTTTCAGTGTATATTATAGTTTTGTCATATATTTACTGAAGAAATAAAATATTGCTTTTCATTTGACTGAGAAAATTAATTATGAAGTGAAAATGTGTAAATAAATTTTTTTTGCTAATTTGAACACCGAATTTGATTGTTTTCAGTGCGTATTTTATATATAGTTTTGATAAAAAGGATACAATTGTTGCGTAGAAAGGCTAGCAAAGACAAATCGGGGTCTGGACTTGGTTCAATAATCTGAAGAAAATAAGAAATGATTTCAAACTACCTGTAGAACTGCTGTAGATTTTAGTCTATGCATTGAACTTAATAAAATGAATACGTGTGACATAGGTTTAAACACGATAATGATATAATATTTTGCAGAAAACCTTTGACGAGAGCGTATTTTAAGCGTACTGCGTTGAAACGCACTTGTCTCTGATTGGCTGCTGAGGCGATCTGCTGTTGTCGCGTGGAAATTTATGAATGAACTTCACGCCGTACGCGTTGTTAGCCTGAGTTTGCAACATCACGGTAGTACCCGCTCGTTAAAGGCTTACAGCAAAATATTATAATAAAACTTTACTAAAAGTAATTACAGAGTTACTAAAAAGTATTTTTTTGAAATTAAAATCGTACCTTGATACCATTGCAGAAGAATACGAGGCTGTCACTATTGACTGCTTCCATGGTGAATCTGGTTGAATCTGGTACTATTATCCACAGAACGTGACTCCTGTCATTGAGCCAGCCTGATAATCGGCTGTTCCAGTTGACTTACACACATCCTCCTATGAAAGATATGACCTTAAGGGATCTGAAATGAGCGTTTCGACAGTATTATTTATGGGACATGAGAGCACACCAGACATATCGAATTGCATTCTGAATACGAAGAATGTCTTTCTGATATCAAATAATTTTAATTTTTGAAATTCACGATATAATACAAATTTTATGACAAATTATTAAAATTTGATATTTTCACATTTTGATATAATAATAGTCCTCGAAGTAAATTTTATAAATCTAATGACATATTCTTAAAGTGTATGTCGCTGGATGGAAAAGCCGACGATCATTTGAAAATGTTGACCTTTCATATTGAAGATATGGATTTTTCCCGAAAAAGACCTAAAATGTTTTTGTGTTTTGGAAAAAAAAATCCATATCTTCAATACGAAAGGTCAAAATTTTCAATTTATCGTCGGCTTTTCATCCCACCTACATACACTTTAAGTATAAATCATTATATTTATAAAGTTTACTTCGAGTACTGTTAAATATCAAAAATATCAATTTTTAATCATTTGCCATAAAATGTGTATTACATTGCGAATTAAAAAAAATAAAAATTATTTGATATCAGAAGGACATTCTTCGTATTCAGAATGCAATTCGATACGTCTGATGTGCTCTAAGGTCCCACAATAAATACTGTCCAAACGTTCATACCCCATCCCTTAACATTCTACACAGGGAGTGAGAATTTCAAACGGAGTTACTCATTCAGATAGCTCCGTTTGAAATTCATACTCCCTGTGTTTGAGATTAAGGTTATGTCTTCCATAGGGGTGTATGGAATTCAACTGGAATAACCCAATTAACACAAACATTTAAAAAAAATAGCTGCCACTAAAAATATTACAATACTTACACAACAAATCTCACACGATAACAATAATTATTGTAAATATTATTTATTTACACGGTAACCAGCTTAAACCGGGCCATTGTTTTATAAACTTAATCCTTGAAATTATCTTTGTAATTATTACTTGACTAAAGTCTAATGGCATGCAGATAATGAAATGAAGTGATTCCCGATCTCTTGCGAAATGTATATATGATCAGTTAATTTTTTGACAAAGTAGCGATAAATATGAATTATTTATGAATTATTGTCAGACCCAACAAATTTACAACTTTCACTTGACAATTCTTTACAAATGTGACCCACGGCAGTTGTCGTCAAAAATGAACTTGTAGGTTTCTTTACCAGACTAAAGGACAGCTTTTAAGCTTTAAAATGACACCTCTCCCATTGATGTCGTATGTTGAATGGTGATTTTATGTGACAAATAGGATTCAAATTCCTTATTATTTTCTTTATTTTTCGGTGTACATTTTCTTTATTATCTTTAAATGTGGGTTTTCGACAACTGCCGTGTTTCGATGTGATGGGTCACAAATGTCGTCGTTTCCCGTTTCTAAAAAGGTTGACGAACATCGGGTACCATAAACTTTTTTTTAAAATCAAACCATTTAGTGCAATGGGGACGAATGTTCCAGTCCGGGGGTGGGGGCACTACAATATGAAATGGATATAGGTGTAGGTCTGGCACTTTCGCAGTAAGGGGAATTCGGTGAGAGCAAAATATCAAAAATATGGGGTCATTGGGTGAGAGCATGTTTTTTGACATTCGGTGAGAGCAAAATATACAAAATATGGGGTCATTGGGTGAGAGCATGATTTTTGGCATTCGGTGAGAGCAAAATATCAAAAATATGGGGTCATTGGGTGAGAGCATGTTTTTTGACATTCGGTGAGAGCAAAATATACAAAATATGGGGTCATTGGGTGAGAGCATGATTTTTGGCATTCGGTGAGAGCAAAATATAACAAATATGGGGTCATTGGGTGAGAGACGCACCATTTGCATCTAAATTAAGGGGTGTTGGGTAAGAATATGACCTTTTTAAAATGGAGTCTTTGGGTGAGAGCCAAAAGAAGCCTCGAAAATTGAATTTTTAGTTCTAAATGGCATCAAATGGCTTGTTATTTCCAAAGAAGTAACAAAATCAGTGATAGATGACTGGTTGCTGTTCAAATGGAATCGAAAGGAAAAATATGGGGTGTTTGGGTGACAGAGCATGTGCTCATAAAAAAATATGGGGTCTTTGCGTGACAGCGATGTTGTAAAAGGAGGTTTTAACAGGCCTACATATGCGTCACCTCCAAAGTGCCCCCGGGTTCCAGATATTATATCATAATACTTAGATGCGCTATGATTTATTCATAATATCGGGAAGTGTTGTTTGGCAAAATAGCAATATTTGCCACGAATTCGTGTTGAAACATTACTTTATTAAGGGCTCTGGTAGCAACGTTTGGACAGTATATTTTGTACACATGAGAGCACATCAGACATATCGAATTGCATTCTGAATACGAAGGATGTCTTTCTGAAATCAAATAATTTTGATTTTTTGAAATTCACGATATACAGGGTGTCCCAGAAAAAATTACCGGGCGAATGAATTTGGATGTAAGTTAAGAAATAGACATCATAATCCAAAATTCTAAACATCAGCGTGTAGCCCATCTTATTCTGCATCTTATACGCCAATTTTACTGGAATCGGTTGACTGATTGCGAAGAATTTACTTCATTCCAAGTTTGAAAGAAAGATCATTCAACACAGTAGTTAACTGTCAATGTGCTTCATATGTTGTTCTATGAAATCCTTTCCGTTCTTTTGAAACAATCTGTTTCTTGCAAAACATTTAATTAGGTTTTTTTTCAGAACATAGGTTATACACATTCATTCCCTGCGTATATTTATTTGTTTAATTAATTAATGTATGAATGAATGAATGAATGAAAAAATGAATGAATGAATGAATTAACTTATTTATTTATTCATTAATTTGTTTGCGTGTGGATGGGTGGTAGAGGATGTGGGTTATGGGCATCTGTTCCTTATTGACTTGACTCTGCTCTAGTTCATCATACCAGCTCCCGGTGGGGGGGGGCACTTTAATATAAATGGATATAGGTGTAGGGCTGGCACTTTCACAGTAAGGGGCATTCGGTGAGAGCAAAATGTAAATAATATGGGGTCATTGGGTGAGAACATGACCCTCATTTTTAATGGAACCTTTGGGTGAGAGCCGAAACAGCGCCACCGAAACCTCAAACATTGACTTTCTAGTTCTAAATGGCTTCAAAATTTAATGATAAATGAAAGTTGCTGTTCAAATTGAAAAAAAAGGTCTTGGGTGACAGATCAAATGGAAAAATTAGGGGTGTTCGGGTGACAGAGCATGTGTTTGCAATAAGAGGTCTGTGGGTGACAGCGTCACCTCCAAAGTGGGAGTGCCCCGGGCACCATCTGTGGTCTTCATGAAATGACGGTCTACAAAAGCCTTGTTGTACGCTATGTAGGAGTAGGTGTAGAGCGGAGGGTGTATGCAGGGGCGTAGCCAGCCCTCTCTGCCAGGGTGGGCATGGGCTCCAAATTTTTTCCCCCGAAGTTGACAAAGAAATAGATCAAAGCGAGCGAGCGTAGCGAATAGAGCCTTAATACTGGCGTGGGGTCCAGGGGCCCGCATTAGGGCCCTGTGGGGGTCCCAGGGGCGAAGCCCCCTGAAGCTCAGGGGTTTTTGGTCATTTTTATACCATGAGGAGAAGCCTCCTTGCATACATTTGTAACGTTTTTATGTGAAAATTTTACCATGTAAATTCTTCCCCCTTTCTCTCATTCCTTCCATTTCCATTAAATTACATCCCCTAAATTACTCCCGCTTCTTTTCCTTTAGTGCCCCTTCGTTCTCTTTCCGTCTTCTTCATCTTCTTTAATTTCTTCCCTTTTCTCTCATTCCTTCGCCCCTCCATTACACTCACTTAAATAAATTACTTCCCCCTCAAATCACTTTCCGTTCCATTCCTTAAAATTCCTTTCCTTCTTCATACTCTTCAATTCCTTCCCCTTTCTTACACTCCTTCCCCTTGTGCATGATTTGTTTCCCCACAATTAACATGCAAGTTGTTTTCTTAAACCTCTTTTTCCCTCTTTCATTTCCCTCTCCCTATTCCCCCATTCCTCTTAGGCTTCCCTTTTTATTTGCCTCTTTTTTTATTTATTCTCGTTTCCTCTCTGTTACTTTTCCTTCCCTCTTGACCCTTTCTTTTACCCATTCCCTCTTCCTTTTCTCTTCCTTCCTTCCCCTTTCTTTCTTTTTCTTCTTTCCTTTCCTTTTTCCTTCTTTTCTTTTTTCTTTTCCCCTTTCCTTTCTCTTTTTTCACTTGTCCCTGCAAAATTCCCTCGTCCCTGCAAAATTCCACCCAGGGCCCTGCCCACCCCCAGCTACGCCACTGGGTGTATGTTTGGGTGTATGTGTATGTGACAAATGTTTCAATTCAAAGTTTCTTATTCAAACAAGTTCGTTTGTTTAAGTGGTCTGTAAAGCAATATTTGTTTGCACTCGGAGGTCATGATATAATAGGCACATCAATGGTCTAGTCGATTATAAAATATGGTATAAATGTTAAATTCGAACATTTTTACGCTTGTGTTGCACTGAGGGCTGATTTCTATTTATTTTGTAATTTTGCAATATTTTTGTCAATAACTGTTTTGGTTAATAGGGGCCGTTGGAAACAAAAGAACCTTTGAACTGTGAATATTGTTCACTTTGAACAATTCCAACTAAAACGGAGTTGATTTGCTGACGTTTTAGTGACGTTTCACCATTACACTAGTGGCTTCTTCAGACTGGCAACTCATCACATCTGACTGCTTGCTTTTATAGGCAACAGGATGCACCGTAGAGGGCGTGATGAGTTGCCAGTCTGAAGAAGCCAATAGTGTAGTGGTGAAACGTCACTAAAACGTGAGCAAATCACCTTCGTTTTGAGTTGGAATTGTTCAAAATGAACAATATTCACATTTGAAATCAACATTCTTAATGAACTTGTTCAAAGAAAAGATAAAGAACTTTTGTACAAGAAAATATTATTTACAAACATAGATGGGGATAGAGGTTAGACTTCTCCGCAGTCCACTTGCCTATTTTGCATAATCTGGCTCTTACATTTAAGCTGTTTGTTGGCCTCCCAAGCGGTTTACATGCTTAACACGGCTGTCTATGGATGAGATTGTCGGATTTCTGGCCTACTAAAATTGGCCATGATGTAATGCATCTAAAAATCTGGCTTGTAATTGGTCGCCCAGAACTACATCGTACACACCTATTTGTGGAATTTGCGGCGCTTTGTGGATGACGCAAAAGTTAAACTCTCATTAGGTGCATGACGTACGTCTAGCGCGTCTTATACTCTCCATGCTTTGGCTTGCGATTAAATTGGATTGACAGTGTGTGTTAGGGGCAAAGTCCTCGATCAAAGTCCTGCTCAAAATTCAAAGTACATATTTTACTCGGGCTTTGGCTATCAATAAACTGGTAGATTCCAAAATCAGAATTGGTCAGTATTGAAGTAAGCCATTATAACTATGCAGGATATGTTGCATTCAATAACATGGCCTACGTATACTTTACTTTTACTGTTACTTAGGGACCGTTCACAAACACTTGTAAGGGGGGGCTGATGCAAAAAATTTCATCGCGAAAAACTTTCGGGCCCCCCCTTTACAGACCTCAAAAATTTCAGGGGCCCCCCTTTTTGACATGAAAATTATGGGCCAACCCCATAGAAAAGCATATAAACTTAATTTTTCCAGGAAATTTTTTCAGGCCCCCCATTAGGAGGGTCAAAAATTGTCTGGGCCCCCTTTTTGCACCAAGCCCCCCTTACAAGTGTTTGTGAACGGTCCTTATTATATAAACCCTTTATGACCATTTACTATTGAACACTTTAATTGTAATAACCATTAGTATAATTTTGAGTTCAACGAAATGCGCTCATCATCATGATTAATATATAATAGCGTATTTTTATTTATCAAAATTCGACTATGGCATAGTCTAGTCACGTATCTGAAAATTCAACGGGAATGCTTGGCCCATCCCCATTTTATCATTTGACCTCATGTGATATTTGACGTCAGTTAAGCTCAGGTTAGCTTATTCATGCTCCCCTAATATCAGGGATGTTTTGCACAAAGTTTAAGTCCAATTTAACAAAGTTTAACATTTGACATTTGACCGCTGATGACTTTAGATCGATTTTTTTCATGATTACACAAGTGGCCTGTGGCCTCGGGTGACCTCAGATTGACTTCTTCATGTTCCACTCATAATTATTTAGGATGCGTTGCACCAAGTTTAAGCCCAATTGAACAAAGTTTAACATTGGACCCATATGACCTTTGGCCTCTGATGACCTTGGATTGATTTTTTTATGATCCCTTATTTCAAGGATTAATTGTGCTAACACCCATCATTTTGTCTCATTATCATTTGTTCTTATGCAAAAATGATTGATGAATCATTATGTTTGAATGTATGCTTGGACCATATTTTTATATTTTAGAATTCACCATTATTGCACCAAGCGAATATTATATTGATAATCCATTATAGACTTACACAAGTTTAGCAAGTTGACAGAAGAATATATTCATTTCTTGGAAGAGGTACGCACTTTGACGTATTCTAGCTCTTCTCCCTTATAACTGGATCATGTAGTACATTGACTACATAAGACATGGTTGACTCGCAATTGCCTTTCTTTGAAGGCATGTGGAAATAAGTACATTATCTACAATCAAGGAAAAAAAATAGTGGGCACACTTGCACTAAACAATTGAAATGCGTGCCCTATCAAAATTGGAGAGGCGAGTGAAACATACATGCAATATATGTGAAGTACAGACTACCCCCTATATATCACCCTTCCCCACTCACCATCTTTCAATGTTGGAGGGTCTTACAAGCCTGTTGACAACATGGCTTGGTCCAACATTGAATTGGGGGAGTGGGGGGGGGGGGGGGTAGAGATATACCAAAAGACAGGCAAACTGTGCCAACCATTTTTTCCTTGAATACAGCCCACTACAACATTGTCATAATCTCTGCCAAAAATCATGTACATTTTCTTATATACTTAAACCCCATTATATTAATAGCTATTAATTTCTTCATTCACACTTTCACAACATATGATGTATTCTGGACATTCCAAGCCTAATTATAAACATTATATTTTCACATTACAACACTTCCTGCTTGAGATATTTTAAGAGTATAATCTTCTGAGGTGGCTTTGCAGTTAATAGCACCAATACATATCCAACTGACATTTGTGCGACAGCCAATCGTGGTATAAATCGAAGCTACTACCAAGATTGATGTTGACACGCTGTGTATTGTTGCTGCTAAAATCATCCATCTGTATGGACAGAAATGAATAAATTAATACACAAATAAATAAATAAACAACAAATACGAAAAAACAAACCAAATCGAAAAACAAAAAACAAAAAGCTCATTACGAAAAAGGAAGTTTAATGGCATTCGCTTTTTGGTCTTTAACTGATATTGCACGTCCCACGGGAGATACGCCACTGGCTCTTTAAGGCTGTTAAAAACCTACTCACCCTTTGCGTGTGGAACACACGTTTCATGCCGTGTCTATTGAGCTGCTCAAAAACTAACGATTTCAACATTTCTACCTGACTTTGTGTTATGCACTGCGGGCAAAGGGAATATTCCTGAAAATAAGAAATACATATCATTTTCATTCGGAAATTATTACTACTTCGTTATGGTTTATTAGGTAATTTCTCTGGTAGAGAAGAACGGCACTGAGCTTTCATTTTCAGAGCGTACACAGCGTAAACATGGAATTGTGGTTCTGATAGGCTGATTCAATCATCTGACAATCAAAACAACAAACCAAGAATCTGATTGAGTGATTACGCTCCAAAGCATTGGTCGGCGCAGAGCGGCGCTCTTGAAGGAAATAAATCAGAGGCCATGATAGAAACCCATATTCGGTATGTAGAAACCTGCACCACATTTCGCCATACTGCATTTTAGAAACGCTTGCTGTTAGAAAAAGAAAAAAATTAATTGTAATTATTGCACAGGTCAAAAAGCAGAGTGGCAGGTTTTTCAAATAAATATTTTCTGTGTAAAAACTGTACCATCAGATAGGTAATGGAATATATGAATATTAACTGTACATCTATCATTATTGTTGATAACAACTTGCGTCAAAATTGATCTAGTATAGAAGGTAGAGAATTTATTTCAATCTTATATACGCCATTTGTTTTGGAATTGAAAATAAATTCTGTAAAAACGGTAAATTTGTTATGTAACATTTACATTAGACCCCACAAATGATTTTACGCTTTGTTGTTATGATAAATCTAATCTTTTGATTTCGTTAATAAAATTAGGGGTCTAATGTGGATTTTGAATGCAAACTGGAACAGTCCAATGCCTTGTCAAAAGCATTTACTTCAAAATGGAGTTCGGATGCAGTTCGTAATACAACTTCCGCCCACTTGCGGGAAAGCACAGCAGGGCACGTGGCCGAAATCAAAATCGATTTTATGTATTGTGTATGTATCATAGGCCGCTCGTATTAATTGTCTCTATGCGCTTGAGAATTCAACAATATAAATAATGGTAGATCTATTATAATACACATTAATGTTTTAAGCAGATAAAATTCCAAAATATGATACGTTTTATATCTTTGCTTGTCACATGGTATGTTCAGGGCCGGATTTACCATTGGGCCTGATGGGCCAGGGCCCAGGGCCCCAAATTTTAGGGGCCCCCAAAAGGACCCTGTGCATATTCCTTTTTAGCCTGAAAACACCTTGCTTTGGGCAAAAGTTGGGTAAAATTGCAACATTTTGCGAGCTTTGTGCGCACTGGCCCTTTACGTACCAAAATTCACCTTCATTTGGGGCTAAAAACTAGTCTGAATTTAATATTTTTCGTGTGCTTCATGCAAATATCAAGTAAAACCTATGCTCATCTCTCCGCTGCCACTATCGATCTTATACCTAAACCAAAACTGGGCAGTTGAGTGAGTTTGAGGCCTCCAAAGTTAAGCTTGGCCCAGGGCCCCCAAAAAGTATATCCGGCCCTGAGTATGTTGAAGTTGCGATTTATTAATATTATATATGTTTAAATTTTCACGATGACATCAGAAAGTCTTCGTGGCCGAGCGGTCTAAGGCGCTGGTGTTATGGTATAATATGATAGTGGCGCAGTGCAGCAGCGTGGGTTCGAGCCCCGCCCGGCGCCTTTGACAATATAAATTTCTTTTTTTAATCTCATATTATGTTAGGGAAATGTGGCTGGGAGAATGTATGTATGGCGGTGCTTGCACTCTCATTAAACAGATAAAGATAAACCAAAGCCAACCCATCGATGGCCGACTTTGAGGTTACATAATCTTCTATTACCTACTGTTAAACATATCGGTATTCATGCAAGCAACATTTCTAGCGTGTAAAATGCATTGAAAATTGTCGGCTAAAGAGTGCATACATTAAAATTGCGAACAGTAATATCAACAATACGGTAGCTATATCTACATTCCAAGCGGAAACGCTTTTCAAAAACATACCACCTTTTTTCGGGCTATCGCTGAAACCTTAATATGAAATTCCAGGCAATCTGTAAAAAAGAGCGCGAGCCTTAATGACTATGAACTTGGGTCACCCAAACAAATATTTACATTGGTATCAGGCCTTTCAAATTGATACAATAATTAGCCCCCAAATAATGGCTTTCATTTTAACCGTTATTTGTTAAACTGCGAACGTATCAATATTTTTCGGAGATCGCTTTTAGTTGCCAATGAACCTCAATGGCAGAATTTTCAATTTATATTAAACATTTCCCTTATCATTAAGCATAATTTTACTTACTGTATTGGCACATGATATGTTCGATGAGTTGTAGCAACTTGGAATACTGTTTAACATGACGTCACTGTCTCTTATGATGTATGATGGTCTGAAAAGGGAAAACATATATGTTAGTCCGGCTGCAAAAGCATTGTTTTACCATGTTTGATGGTTTTGAAATGAAGTCACTGCGCTGATCATAAGGATTTAGAAAATGATTATAGCCCTAAGCTTCGACATTGGATTCGTAGCTGTGTATTGACAGCTGCAGGGTGGGGCTAATTCTAGTCAACGGTACAAAAATGTGATTCTTGCATACAATTAGGGCCTATTCATGATTTAAATTTTGAACCGTCTCTTCAACAGAGCCCAATGTAAATAAGATTCTATGGTCACTTCACATTACACGTCACATACTAATACCTGAACGTGCAGTGGAGCAGCATGTTTCATCATATGGAGGTGGGGGCACCGTCCACGATAGCAGGGTGAGGGGTGTTGGTGGCGCCAGGCCTAATATGAGGGGCGGTACAAGCCGTTTTCCGACAAGTTTTCTATCTGCGGATCGATGGTGAGACACGTGCCCCTATGACACCGGGCTATGACACTACGCCACTGTAAACGTTTAACGAGTGGTAATTTTGTGTCTCTTACGAATCGACGTCATCCAAATCGGTGTAAGAAGTTTGTACCGAGTTCCGCGGGCCTGGTTTAGGTTGTGTTTACAAAAGTGTCGAATGATTGGAGTAGTATCTGGGGCATTTGAGCGAAATTATGAATAGCGCCAAAATTCCCCTAGTGGTGACTTTTGGCCAGTGGCGGCCATTTTGAAAAAAAATGAGGGCAGTATAACGAAAGTTACCTATGTGATTTAAGTAAAACAATGCCCTTATGAACAGTTGATATGTAAACCAGCGGGTTCTTTATTTAAAAAAAAACATGCAATGTTTTGGTTAAAAAATAATATTTACAAGTGTTTATAGCGTTGCCAAGAGATACGATAAAGCGCCCTCCTACTGAGTCGGCATATATATCCTGTAGATGCTAGGGTTATTTCACTTGTAATTTTGCATCCTTGTAAGAGTACAGGTTATCAGCCATCGAACAGCATTGCATCATTTTCTTCTAGAGAAGTATATTAATCATCTAGGTCAGATGGCTAGTGACGGATGGGGCAGTGAAACAGAGGTTTACTTATGGCAAGAGTGTGAGTCGAGACGGTCAACCATTGAGGAACTGAAGCGTCGACTACAATATCTGCTCAACTACATAGTCGGTGACGAGCTAGAACAAAGTTCGGGTGCATTGATGAAAGAAAGGCGCAACGGATATCAAGCAGATAATCCGAGTCAATTGCAGCACATCTGTATAGCCTGTGAGGATCCATTGTTTGACATAATCTACGAGGAAGCCCTAGATAAACTTGATCTGGGATATGTGCAAGCTATATTCCTGGAGTCAGCTAAAATTTTGCAACTTGATCCTAAGGTGATTGATTTCGACGAGATTGTAACCGAATCTTGTGCAAAATGGGGCAACAGGGAGTATCGCAATGGCAAGGAATCCTTCCATGGACCTGCACAGATGCGATTTATGCATCTTGGAAGTCACTTATGGGGTTACTTATCAGAAGCAGAGGCAGTGCATGCAGCACGCATGAAAGTGGACAGGCTGACAAAACGTTTCACTCAGCACTTGTCAAAAGACTAAACTAAAATGAGAGGACAATTCTCGACACTGAAACCGAAAAGATACTTAGATCTGTGTGACTTTCTCCAGTCAGCTTATCATCGCTTCTCAGAGTACCTGACTTGGTATTCTTCTATGGTCTTTATTATTAAAAGTGCCAGATTATCTGATTATGTATATATTGCCTTCATCAAAGCCAATTCAATTGACAATCACAAGAACAGAGACATACAATGTACAAAAAATGTAGATAGGGTATTCATAGATCTGGCTGGTCCAAGTCCAGGGGTCCAAGTACAACAGATGTCGCTAAATGTGTCACAACAAACTGATCTTTCTCTGGAGCTGTCTTATAAACAAGGAACTGAATGCTTCTAATACACTTGTTTTGCTGGACATGTAAAGTAGCTATACCATGTGTGAACAGAGTGTCATGTCTTCATTTGGAAACAATGATTTTTACCATGCATTAGCACTTATGATATATGCAAGTTATTTTTCAGTGAATGCAGTGAAGCAACGACTAACATATTATAGTCACTGATATTGTCTGAAATCATGTCATTGGAACTTGACTGGAGCTGTTATGTTATATGCAAAAATCAAGACAGAGTTGTGTTTACATTTGACCATAATGCCTCTAAGAGGTCTCTAACAATACTTTGTATAATATTATTGACCAGATACATGTAGAAACGCATTCTGTTTGTTGCTTAAGGTTCAAAATATGTTTAGACATTTAAAAATATTACGTCCAAATATTGTAAGAATTGCTTGGGCAAAATAAAGCTCAGATGAATAAAGAATTAAATCAGTATTCCATTGTTTTTCTTGTTTTTCATGTTGTCTATTTTATTACCACAAATTCACACTTTCATATATCAAACAATTGTGTAAACTTATGATGTTATCAGGCATGAGAATTTTCCCTTTTAAAAGGGAGCAGTCAGAGGATGGTATTCAGGGCCAACATACTTATTTGTATACGTTAACCATGTTAACAGCCCAAATCAACTCTAGACTATAAACAAGGAAGTAACATAAAATGGTCCAATATTTTAAGGGTTACTTTAGAGAGTCCAGCAGGGTATTGCAGCTTATATGTTATATACATTTATTGTTGTTGTCTCGTTAAGTTGCTAATACACGTGATATTTGAAAAAATTGAAAGTAACAGATTACATCTAGACCATGCCTTAATATGAAGTACATTGCCTATTCCTAAATGTGTTATAAAATAAAATCCAAATAGTAACAACAACACAGTACAGTACAAGAAGATAAATGTCTCGCATTTTACATTCTTTAATTATAGACTTTTAAAGGCTATTTGTAAATATAACATGATGGTTTTATGTACAGAATTAATATCAAATATACTTTATAATAAGTATTAAACTATATACAGCACTGGTATTTATTTATTTTACAGTATAGTGTTTAAAGTACTTTAATTTAGCACGTTTAGTGGTGGTGGTTGTGTTGGTAAAGTAATTTTGGTTCCTTTTCAAGCGCTGTCATCATCATCCTCTTCCATTCCTTCATCCGTCCCTTCATCGTAAACGAAAAGACCATCAAATTTGCTCCTATGTTTAGCTATTACTCTCTTCATTATGTTCAGAGCTTTGCGTATGTCCAAGTCGCCATCTATTTTCTCTTCAAGATCATCCATAATCTCCTGGTGAGTTTCGTCGTCTTTCAGATGAATATTACGCCACAAATATGTCATGTAATTGTTAAAAAGGTCCGCTGAAGTGCCCATAAAGTTTTAATATAGGCTTTTTCATTGGCTTGTTCTTCATCCATACCCTGGTTGATATACTTCTGGTATTTTTCATCCCTTATCGCTTGAGTTTCTTCTAATGATTGCTGATACAATTCTTGATATGCAGCATTGTCTTCAAACTCGTCACCAGACATCTCTCCATCAGATGATTCAGATTTTATTTTGCTGTTGGAATCTGAATCCTCAGATATTGAATCAGAATAGTCTGGCTCAAAATTATCTCCTGGAGAATTGTCAATTTCTGAATCTTCTTCAGAATCTTCATCTTTTTCAGACTCTTCAACAGCATGTACAGTTTCTTTGTGTCGCTTCAGATTGAACTGGCGAGCAAACATTTTATTGCACAAGGAACAAGCATAGGGTTTACCGGCAGCTGATAAGGCATTCATGTTGTTTCTTTGAAAGTTCAGAACTTAATGATTAGAAACATGAAGAAAACCAGATATTTATAGTTTCTTTAGCTACTCATTCTGCTTATGTTACTCATTTGCTCATTTTACTGCTCATCATGCTCAATTTGTTACTAATTATTTGCTCATTTTGCTGCTCATCATGCTCAATTTGTTACTCCTTTGCTCATTTTGCTGCTCATCCTGCTCAATGTGTTACTCCTTTGCTCATTTTGCTGCTCATCCTGCTCAATTTGTTACTCATTTGCTCATTTTTGCTGCTCATCCTGCTCATATGTTACTCATTTGCTCATTTTGCTGCTCATCATGCTCAATTTGTTACTCCTTTGCTCATTTTGCCGCTCATCCTGCTCAATTTGTTACTCCTTTGCTCATTTTTGCTGCTCATCCTGTTCATATGTTACTCATTTGCTCATTTTGCTGCTCATCATGTTCAATTTGTTACTCATTTGCTCATTTTGTTGTTCATCATGCTCAATTGGTTACTCATTTGCTCATTTTGTTGTTCATCCTGCTCAATTTGTTACTCCTTTGCTCATTTTTCTGCTCATCCTGCTCAATTTGTTACTTATTTGCTAATTTTGCTGATCACTCTGGTTAATTTGTTACTCATTTTGCTTCTCATCCTGATCAATTTGTTACTCAATTGCTCATTGTAACCTTTGTTTAGATGATGAAAGAAGGCTAGTTGAACCAGTATGAAAGAATCATAACAGTAGTGTTATGAACAGGAGTTTGTGGAATTTATAATCCAATCCCTGTTTTAGAAGGGTTTGAAATATTTGTTTGATGTTGATATGGAATATTTTTCGCAAAATTCCAAGACTGGACTGGAAGTGGTCTGCATAAACCGCAAGGGCTAAAAATTAATTGGGATGTGTCGGGAGATGGTGTAAAATAATTTTTTGATAGAAAATGTGCTTTCTATGAGTTTACACTATGATGATCATAATGTAGCGAATTAGCCTAAAATGGCGGATTTAAAGAGACTGAATTTGATTTTTGTGGGGTAAAATGTCTGAATTTGAGCAACATTATTCTGATATTATCAAATTTATTGAGGTTTGAGGTGATATTTACTGAACCTAAATGCCAATATTCATCAGAACTGAAATGCACTTGTAATCTACCAGTTTTGAAAGTGTGAGGAGCTTTAAAAATATGGCTCTTAAAAGTGGCACGTACTCAGAAAGTTTGAATGGCACCCCTGAGGTTAAATGTTATAAACTTATTGTATACAAAGAAACAGTGTGAGTTCATTGGACAACTAAGAATCCGTGCAGTTGTTTTGTACCGTTTTTAGCCTTTAAAAGTCTATAATTAAAGAATTGTAAAATGCGAGACATTTATCTTCTTGTACTGTACTGTGTTGTTGTTACTATTTGGATTTTATTTTATAACACATTTAGGAATAGGCAATGTACTTCATATTAAGGCATGGTCTAGATGTAATCTGTTACTTTCAATTTTTTCAAATATCACGTGTATTAGCAACTTAACGAGACAACAACAATAAATGTATATAACATATAAGCTGCAATACCCTGCTGGACTCTCTAAAGTAACCCCTTAAAATATTGGACCATTTTATGTTACTTCCTTGTTTATAGTCTAGAGTTGATTTGGGCTGTTAACGTATACAAATAAGTATGTTGGCCCTGAATACCATCCTTGACTGCTCCCTTTTAAAAAGGGAAAATTCTCATGCCTGATAACATCATAAGTTTACACAATTGTTTGATATATGAAAGTGTGAATTTGTGGTAATAAAATAGACAACAGGAAAAACAAGAAAAACAATGGAATACTGATTTAATTCTTTATTCATCTGAGCTTTATTTTGCCCAAGCAATTCTTACAATATTTGGACGTAATATTTTTAAATGTCTAAACATATTTTGAACCTTCAGCAACAAACAGAATGCGTTTCTACATGTATCTGGTCAATAATATTATACAAAGTATTGTTAGAGACCTCTTAGAGGCATTATGGTCAAATGTAAACACAACTCTGTCTTGATTTTTGCATATAACATAACAGCTCCAGTCAAGTTCCAATGACATGATTTCAGACAATATCAGTGACTATAATATGTTAGTCGTTGCTTCACTGCATTCACTGAAAAATAACTTGCATATATCATAAGTGCTAATGCATGGTAAAAATCATTGTTTCCAAATGAAGACATGACACTCTGTTCACACATGGTATAGCTACTTTACATGTCCAGCAAAACAAGTGTATTAGAAGCATTCAGTTCCTTGTTTATAAGACAGCTCCAGAGAAAGATCAGTTTGTTGTGACACATTTAGCGACATCTGTTGTACTTGGACCCCTGGACTTGGACCAGCCAGATCTATGAATACCCTATCTACATTTTTTGTACATTGTATGGCTCTGTTCTTGTGATTGTCAATTGAATTGGCTTTGATGAAGGCAATATATACATAATCAGATAATCTGGCACTTTTAATAATAAAGACCATAGAAGAATACCAAGTCAGGTACTCTGAGAAGCGATGATAAGCTGACTGGAGAAAGTCACACAGATCTAAGTATCTTTTCGGTTTCAGTGTCGAGAATTGTCCTCTCATTTTAGTTTAGTCTTTTGACAAGTGCTGAGTGAAACGTTTTGTCAGCCTGTCCACTTTCATGCGTGCTGCATGCACTGCCTCTGCTTCTGATAAGTAACCCCATAAGTGACTTCCAAGATGCATAAATCGCATCTGTGCAGGTCCATGGAAGGATTCCTTGCCATTGCGATACTCCCTGTTGCCCCATTTTGCACAAGATTCGGTTACAATCTCGTCGAAATCAATCACCTTAGGATCAAGTTGCAAAATTTTAGCTGACTCCAGGAATATAGCTTGCACATATCCCAGATCAAGTTTATCTAGGGCTTCCTCGTAGATTATGTCAAACAATGGATCCTCACAGGCTATACAGATGTGCTGCAATTGACTCGGATTATCTGCTTGATATCCGTTGCGCCTTTCTTTCATCAATGCACCCGAACTTTGTTCTAGCTCGTCACCGACTATGTAGTTGAGCAGATATTGTAGTCGACGCTTCAGTTCCTCAATGGTTGACCGTCTCGACTCACACTCTTGCCATAAGTAAACCTCTGTTTCACTGCCCCATCCGTCACTAGCCATCTGACCTAGATGATTAATATACTTTCTAGACGAAAATGATGCAATGCTGTTCGATGGCTGATAACCTGTACTCTTACAAGGATGCAAAATTACAAGTGAAATAACCCTAGCATCTACAGGATATATATGCCGACTCAGTAGGAGGGCGCTTTATCGTATCTCTTGGCAACGCTATAAACACTTGTAAATATTATTTTTAACCAAAACATTGCATGTTTTTTTTAAAATAAAGAACCCGCTGGTTTACATATCAACTGTTCATAAGGGCATTGTTTTACTTAAATCACATAGGTAACTTCCGTTATACTGCCCTCATTTTTTTTTTTTTCAAAATGGCCGCCACTGGCCAAAAGTCACCACTAGGGGGAATTTTGGCGCTATTCATAATTTCGCTCAAATGCCCCAGATACTACTGATTGGTGATTTGAATTATAGGTGTTATTTACCTCATGAAGTGTCAACATTTCGACACTAAATGCGGCTATCAAGCATGTCAAATGTAGCTCACTGCGTGTCATATCCATTACATGTACACTGAATTAAAAGATATGCTCTTCAGATAAATTTCAACCAAGTTCATAAGAAATATGTAAACGACAAAAATATATTTCAGAAAATTACATACTTTGTACTGTTGTTCTTGCGAATGTCGTCAACACCAGATATTCGAAATAAGCTATACAAAGTTGAAGTGAAAAACGATATATAAAACGGACCTTCAACGTCAGGCATATTCGGTGACATGTTTGCCTAAAAAGGATAAACGATCATCAATAATTTCACAATATAATCCTCAAGCCGTGGTCGTGGACATCTTTATCATCGTCATCGTCATCATCATCACCGTCATTTTCGTTATCATTTTCAATAGCATCGTCACATACTCAAATAAGAAGCTGTGTTGCCCTTTTCTGACCAACCCAGTTGGAAAATATAGGGTTGTATTTATTTTGTCATGTGAAAATGTTGGTGGAAAATTCACAAAATGTTTTTTCCATTTTGTAATAATTGTACCGCTTAAGTCCGATATGTTCCATTATTATGTTTTGATTAATTCATGTGTGAGAAAATATTGTGTAAAAACATAATAATGTTAAAAATGGATGCTTAACGCCCATTGTTAATTGGTCTCCGAGTTTTAAAATACCGTAAAACCTCGTCTACAAGCATATAGTGTTTTTGATGAAAGCTAAATTAATACGATACTACCGACCGTGAATATGCCAATACAATAGATTGGTCTTATAATAATACTTGTTTGTATATGATTGGATCTGTAATTTATTTGCTCAAATTCCATAATGGCGCCTGGACTAATTTAGCTTACATCAGAAGCACTCTATATGCTTGTAGATGAGGTTTTACGGTATTAGACGAGACGTACAAACTCATAGCTTGACAAATAAATATGGGCTCAATCGATTACATTTTATATCAAAAATGAGACAAACAATATAAAAGATATTAAAAAAGAAAGAAAGAAAAGAAGTCCGACCAATTCTGATCATCATCAACATCAACATCGTCATAGTCATCATCATTATCATCATCATCATCATCATCATCATCATCATCATCATCATCATCATCATCATCATCATCATCATCATCATCATCATCATCATCATCATCATCGTCACCCAATCCTCACCGATATCACCATTATCATCATCACTGTCATCATCATCATATCCATCCCATCATCACCGACATCCGGGTGCATAATGTGCTTACCTCTAACAGATGCAAATTGAAGTCCTCATCCGGCACGAAGTCCCATCTTGTGATGCAAAAAAACGAATCTCTCCTGTAAATTTTGTATTGATCATGAGTTAATTATTAAGGTCTATAATAACAAACAAGGTTTCGCTGAGTTCTACTCTATTTCTTATCTGAAAGCCCTAACGCTCCCCCAGTCTGAATTCAGTTATTAGAAAATATGATACGCAGATTTGGGTCGATCCTTCATGTAATTATTTCGTGTAATCTAATCCTAACTCTAACCCTAATTCTAACCCTAACCCTAAGCCTAATCCTAATCATAACCCTAATCCTAACCCTAACCCTAATCCTAATCCTAACCCTAAACTAACCCTAACTCTAACCCTAACCCTAACCCTAATTTCGTGTAAAATTACATGAAGGAATAACCCACATTTGGGTTATTCAAGTTATAATCCATACACCTCCTATGGAATACATCACATGACCTTAATCTCCCATACAGGGTGGTGTATATTTCAAATGGAGTCACCCATTCAGGTAAACCCATTGCAATTCACACTCCCAGTGTGGGAGATTAACCGTGATGTCTTCGATAGGAGGCAAGAGGTGCACGTGCCCTGGTCGCCACCCTTAGGGGGCACCGAATCGACCATTACAGCATCGATTCTGCGCCCTCTCCAAGCGATGAAAGTAAAACATTTCGCGCGCATTTCAGCACAAAATCATTTGAAAAATTAATTTCAGACAAATGCTCAACTTCACTTTAAGTGGTAGGCTCTATTTGTGCAAATTGTTACGCAATTGTTACAAGAATTGGGGAGGAGCGCCATTATGTATCCTTAGCCTTGGGCCCAACACCCCTAGCTACGCCACTGAAGAGGTGTGTTGATTTCAACTGGAATAGCCCAAGTTGATTGTAAACCAGTTGCCAGGGTGCAAATAACTTGATCACAATTAATTCTGATTTTAAATGCAAGACATGACAGTAACGGTCAAATGTCATATCCTTCATGGACTCAAAATCATACCTTTTAATTCAGGCCTAGCCGAGATTATTAAAGGAAGTCTCCGTCAAGCACAACATTATGGCTTATACGTTAGAAAAATTATTTTCAAGCACGAATCACATGATTTTATTTAAAACAAACCCACATTGACCATAAAAACGAATAAAAACATCCGGCTCTCAACACGCGATATTCAAAATTCCCGCGCCGAAATTGTTTAGTGCAATGACGTAATGGTTATTTGTGCTCAATTGTTGTCGGCTTTCATTGTATTACTGGGACGCCATTGCACTAGACAATTTCGGCGCCCGCGAATATCGCGTGTCAAGAAACGGATGTTTGTATTCGTTTTATGGTCAATATGAGTTTGTTTTAAATAAAACCATGTGATTCGTGCTTGATAATTATTTTTCTTATATATATATAAGGCATAATGTTGTGATTGCCGGAGACTTCCTTTAAAGATATGTTAATATACATGTACTTACTTGGTAGGATTTAAATAATGTTTTATTATTGATGACCATTTTTGTTCAAACACATCTCTAACGGCGTCGTATAGTTGACTTTGAATCCAGTAGGTGTCATAGCCTAATGAATATAGAAATAATACCGCACAAAAAGATTTGGGTGGTCATATTTCTTATAAAGGTTGATAAAAAACATTAATATTTATATCAACATGCGAGGAATTGTGCTAGTTGCAGTGTAGTACCTCGCTTGTGTAAAAGGAATTCTTCTGCCTCTCCCTGCTTTTACCCGTCCAATATACACGCATGCTAAATGCTTTACTTGCCTGAATTGAGTGGCCGTCAATGATAAATACCTGACCGCGGTCTTTTCAACTTGGAGAGCATTGTGCGTGTAGAGGTTGATATCCATCAAAGTGTATCTTTCTTCTTTCACGCGATTCAAAATTAAGGCAACTACTTATTACATCGTAGTAGTGTGCCCTTTAACAGCAATATCACCATGCGCGTATTTTGGGGTGGCTCCGGGGTAAAAGCAGGGCGGCGAAATGGAAGGGCGACAGAAGAAGAAGGGGCGGCAAAAACAAGTATTTAAGAAAAAAGGGCGGAACTTTATCAAACCATCGGAAGAAATTGGGTCAACCTTTTCGGGATACTGAAGGGGGGGGAATTGCAATCAAGAAAAGCAAAAATAATTGCAACTATATTCCAATTCAGGTTCCCGACCAAATCTATTGTTCCCAACCCCGACTATATGGTTTAACAATACTTAAGCAAAATAGTGAGAAAGAGATTGAGAAAAACAGCCTTGAACCAAGGCTAAAAGTAGGTTAGGGACGCACCATTAGAATTCAAAGGGAGGGGGGGTAGGAAGTTTTCAAAAAAACAACAACTTTCCCCACTACATGAGCAAAAAAAAAAAAACTTTCCCCACCAGCACTAAAAAAAACCAAAAAACAAAAAATTCCTCCACCTAACTGTGTATAAATGCATGAAAAAAAAAAAAAAAAATTGCTGCCCCGGCGGCGAAAAAAAATTCTGGTTCTTCTGGTTTTTTCCAGACCCCAACTTCTACCCCCCTTAAAGTCTAATGGTGCATCTCTTACCTGTCGTTTCCTTTCAGGATCTAGATCTTTTGTGCACAAATCCACGTATTCTTCCGCAATGCGAATATGCGTGGTTTGGAAACAAAATAGTGGGCATTATGTTGTCAGTAATAAACCCCTCAACAGAAGAAAGTTCTAATTGTTTGAGTGGTCATAAAATTAAATTATTTTTAACACAATGAATTATGATCAAATGCAATTGCCTACACATGCCAAAAAAAGTAAAAAGTAAAAATCGTATAATATGATCAACTTGGAAATCTCGAAGGCGTGTATTTGTATAAATTTCCAAAACTGGAGGTGGAACCTCCCTCCATCCCTCCAGCAAACTCGTCACAGTTGGTTGATCATGGACACTTTACATTCGCCAACGTGCAGTGGCTTTTTCCTCCTAAAATAGCCCCTGATTTATTGGCCACACATTAATATCAATTCAATATAGGGTAGCTTTAGCAGCCACTGCAATGATTATAAAAAAATACGAAAATAACTCTGTACCTTCGCTTGCAAACACAAGATTATTCGCAGTAGCTTCTTTGTACTTGTACCTCAAAGGGATCTGGAACATTAATAATGGAAATCAGCAAACATTTGTTTTAACAGAGTTGGCTTGTAAATTAGGAGGGCGGGTTAGTGTAGTGGTCTTCTCACTCGCTTCTCACCACTGTGGCCGGGGTTCAATTCCCCGCGGTGCCACATGTGAGTTTGGTTGCCGATCCATGCTCGTCCTCGCAGGTTTTTCTCTGGGTGCTCCGGTTTTCCTCCTGCATCTAAATTCGGACCTCTTCTCATATCCCTGTCCCGTCATATCCGGATGGCATCCCTTGAATTTAGTAGCATCTGAGCACTATTGGGCTTAGACTGACTTCGGCCGAATGTTAAAAATAAAATAAAATAAAATAAAATAAAATAAAATAAAATAAAATAAAATAAAATAAAATAAAATAAAATAAAATAAAATAAAATAAAATAAAATAAAATAAAATAAAATGATTTACCCGGATTTTTAAAGTTTGCCTCTGCGTACTAAAACCACACCTGTTGCCAATAATGCTACAGAAAATTGTATAGGTATGAAGAGGGTTAAAGATGACTTGTCGACTAAAGCTGAATTTATACTACATCGCTGAGTGATAGCGATTGGGTTTTAACCAATGAGGTAGGGCGCTTTTTGCTGCGTTGGGAAGAGCGTCACCTCATTGGTCAAATACAAATCCCTCGTCGCTCACCGATGGAGTATAAATTCAGCTTAAGATATGCACTTACTTGGTCGTCTCCTTTGCCCATCTCGAGACGATAGTCATCTAGATTCGAGTGGTCAAAACCATCGGTAATATAAGTTCTCGGGTCACTGAAATCTTCCGGGTCATACAGTTTTGAGGAGCACCGGATGACATATTTCGTGTCCATAATATAAACTCTAAGCGGGTCAATCGAGGTCACGATCACATAGATTCCAAGACTCATCTTACGTCCTTGTGCCAAATAAGGATTAGATATGTATTCTTGAATTATACTTTTCTTCTTCAGGTCAAGCTCTGAAAAGGGAAAGAATGAACGAATTAACAAAAACTAAAAACACTATTATCTTTTGCTCAGAACTTAGCATAGTACATGTATAAACTCTCTTACGCTGTTAACTATAACCGTTTTTTTACTTACACATAGCAGATATAATGAATACATTACCTTTCAGTTTTTTCACTTGATTCCCTCTGTGGTTTATGTTTTTCTGCATCCATAATAGATTTATGTCGTTGTTTTGCTTAAGCTGCTAGAAATAAGAGGAATTTTTGAGAAGCATACATGAGCAAATTCAACAATAAAGACAACCAAAAGTCCCTACTATATCAGCTGAAAACCAAAACTGTCCTTCCAGTTACTTCCCGTCTTTATGATATAATAGCAGATTTTCTGACTTTCGTGCACGGAATGTTAGAAATTGTAATTTCTCGTGTTTAGAAGTTTGCATTAGAAATTAACTTCCCAGGTCCCTGTCTAAAGAAACATTAAAATACAAACCTCTTCCAAAAAGTGTGGTGCACTCTGTGGGATCAGAAAGGATTTGGGGACATATTTTAGTCTCCCTCGAGTTGTCAGCAGTGCCTTGATTGTAATAAACTTCATCCCGGGGATCTGGTTAACCTGTAAAAGGGCGGGAAAACAGCGAATGAATAAATGAACGCATAGATTGGGCTTATTGTATTCACCGAAACGAAACGAAATCAAATTGATACTTTTAAAAGTTTTCACCAGTAATCCCGGTTTGTTGATTATCACTTTTTGCCAAAACTGATAATCACTTGATGCGATCGAGTGAGTGACAACCTTGAAATTGGTATCAAAAGATACGCTGTGACAATCCGCATAATTTCAAATCAAAACAAATTTCATAATTCATTTACAATAGCCCTTCGTTTCTTTGATTATCAGTTTTGGCAAAAAGTTATAATCATCATAACGGGATTACTGGTGACAACTTTTAAATGTATTATTAAATTAAATATTAAATTACAAGTCTATACTACAATGCACCATAGTGAGACACTATACAACTTTCTTTATCTGCGTCAATAATAGAATATTGATTTAAATGGAATTGAATACATCTCTAGATCTGAATTTGTAGCCCGTGTAGGATTTGTAGGATAGTCGCCGATTGAAACCGCTGGCTATGGCTTTTTGCCCCGGATCACCAATATCAGTTCGGGAGCACTCATAATTCACGGACGTCTCTGATATCAAATACTCTTGAAGTGTCATGTCACATAACAGTATCATATTTCAGAGACGTCTCATAAAATAATCACATACTCCCTAGTTTCAAAACCCAGTCGCAAACGATATTAGTAATTTTGGTGAACGTGCCGGCGCAGTGGGAATAATTTTGTGAGTAGGCCTTATCAGGGTTGTAGCTAGCTCAAGTTGAGTGCCTGCTAATTTTACTATCCAATTCATGAATTAGAGCGCAGGCTCGGGTACTCTTGGGATTTTTTTACTTCAAAACATTTGATTTTGGCCATTGCAATCTAAGTGTGTTCTGGGACCATTTGTCAGAATTTGCACAGATAGATATACTTTTTGCACAGGTAGATATTTGCCAAACATAGGAAAGCTTATTCTAATACACTCAGCTTTGTTCCGATGTGCTGCATCGAGTGCCCAGCTGTCAACAAAGCTCGACGTATGTGATATCAGAGACTCCCCGTATGTGAAAACACTGACCCGTCTTTGAAATCAGAGACGTCCGTGAATTACGAGTGACCCCGAATTGATATGGTAGAAGAAGGTCAGTGAGTACAATACCAATCACCTGTTCGTGGTGTTGATTCTTTTCTACTCCATGCATTTGCATGTCTTCTGGAGGACGATTTGAACTATTGTTTAACGTCGCCTTCGAAAGTTTACATGTTTGCTAAAGTCTATAGCCTAATCCTTGGCCAAAATGTATGGTTATGCATTTTGATAGGAAGTCATTCCATATTTTTTTTATCATTGTAACTAAATTTAATAGTCCTAAGCATACTGCAGTTACTGTCCGTTTTCCTATACACAATACACAGTGCTCTTACCATTGACGCGTAACCTCTACAAATAGTGTATGATAGAAGTATGGGTAATTGCCTAGTTAACGTCGCTGTGTGAAAAATAACCGGCCAATATTAAAAATACTCTTCTAAAATTCCAGAAAATATAGTTTTGTAACATGTCCTAAATTTTTAGCTAATTTAGATGTTTGGAAATATTCGCACTTTGGTGTTTTAGTGTATGTTATAGGTAATAGTACATTGCCTAGTTAACGTCGCTGTGTGAAAAATAACCGGCCAATATTAAAAGTACTCTTCTGATATTCTAGAAAATATAGTTTTTTTACATGTCCTAAATTTTTAGCTAATTTAGGTGTTTGGAAATATTCGCACTTTGGTGTTTTAGGAAGGATATGTAAACGACAGATAACACCAAAAATATGAAGAAATTATTTCCAAACCGTGTTACGGCCCACAGCCATTATGTTTCTCATTTTCAAGAATGTGGTTAACAATATGCACAGTATTGTCTCATTTCGTGAACAAAGGCCACACAGTAATTGTTACCTTGCGTTTGCTTTATAATCGCTCACCCAACTTAAACTATAATACCAGCTCATTGCTCATCACACAGGTAAAACAGACACATGTGTGTGTGGATTTAACCAGAGAAGATCTGATGTAACATAGTTGAGCTGTTTTCAATGAATATTATCTTGGTTTAATAGCTTTTAATGGGGTTTAAGTCCTGCAAAGGTCGTGGTGAATTCTACTGTAGACCTGACTGCATCATGGTCTACCTGTAACATAATGTAATGAACTTTATTCTTCATATTCTTAGCTATATACAGAATTCAAGGGTCATTTGATCATTATGAAAATCATTCATGTCTCTTCTCATGAATCAAGTAGTCATCGAAACCTTTGAAAAAATAATGTATACATAAATCACGGTTATAAATCATTCCATGTCAACAATGTGCATATTCTATAGAAAATATTTGACATAGAAATAAGGAAACAAGAGCGGTTATTGCACCGCAAATTGGTGGGCCGAGCTAAGTGCCCGCTTCAGTTTTAGGAGTACTAGACCCCTGGTTTTCATTTAATTGTATTCTTTTTTTAATTGTTAATTAAAAATCGAACTAATATTAATTAATTAGCAGAATTAATATTAATTAACTTGATAAATATCAATTATCAATGTTTACCCTTTTCCTAATATCTCTTAATATTAATCCCATATTAATCTTCAAACTAACAACTTACAATATTGTATTGTAGTATTAAACATATTATATATAAACTGAGCTCAAAAAGAAACTTATAATTTTTCACAAGGTCATATCTTGAAATCCTGTCCATCAAATTGAACCAAAATTACACACAGGTTTACTTCAATACTCTACTTTAACTCATGTCAGTAACAAGCAGTTATCCAACTGATACAACAGCAAAATGCACTGACATGAATCAGATTGCTGTATCACATTCACAGCCCAAGCCCTGTTTCATGAAAAAGTGTATGAAAAGCAGGAAGCAGCACCGTTTTATCATCTGTGCAAGGATCTTGTGTGCATTCTCACAGATTTTTTGTGCTGTGTGTCAAATGTTGGGCTGTGAAAGTGGAGGAAGTCCAGGAAGCTGTCCCATGACAGTGCATTTTGCTGTTGTGTCAGTTGGACAACTGCTTGGTTACTGACATGTGTTTTGAGGAGAGTATTAAAGTAATCCTGTGTGTAATTTTGGTTCATTTTGATTGACCGTATTTTAAGATATGACCTTGTGATTCAGAAGTTGTAAAAAAATATAAGTTTCTTTTTGAGCTCAGTTTATATATGGTCGAGTTTGTTTGTTACCTTAAGGTGCTAGTATAGAGCCTCTAGATCACTGCTAGGGTGGTAGTGGACTCCAATTGTAGGGTACGTTTTACGCTAGAGGTCACGAAAGGTCACACAGGGGTAAACAAATTGAAAATGCTTCGATCTTGTTGAGAGATATACTCGTCTGATGACATGGATTTATATTAGAAGAAAATGTATAGTTTGCGCTATCTACGACCTATCGTTGTTGAGTTATCCTACAAAAAACTAATTTTTAGGCTAAATGACACATTTTTGGCTGTACATGGATCAAAATTCTAACTTACTCTGATTTGGGCAAAAATGGTTGCAAATTGTTTTTGTAGAGCCAGAAAAAGAATAGTTTTGCCTATCTAATGTTTTCACTTACTGAGATGTCAAAGGCCATTGGGTAAGTAAACAGTTTAGAAGGTAAGTTCAAAAACGTTTCTTGATTCTTATATCAAGATGAGCAATTTGCCACCATTTTCGCCCCAATCGGAGTAAGTTGACATTTTGACCATTTTGCCTAAAAATGAGGTTTTTGTAAGATGACTCAATAACAATAGATCGTAGATAGCACATACTATACATTTTCCTAACCCTTGTCATCAGACGAGTAATTTGATATATCTCTCAACAAGATTGAAGCATTTTCATTTTTTTTATCCTTGTGTGACCTTTCGTCACCTCTCCCGTTCTGCGTTCCTCGATAGTGACCATGCTATTAGTAGTAGCAATGTGATCAAACCAGGGTAAAAGTTTATATGCAGTTGGCCTATTGTACCTTTTGATTGTGCTGTACTTCGTTGGTTAGGTTTCTCTTTGGCGAAAAGGGAGAATGGTGTGCCCATAAAACGTCCCACTGAGTAACGTCTTCGGATTCTTGGTTCACGTACCCCAACATTTTAAACACGTTTCTTGCGTGAATTAATCCACGCTTCTGAAATGAGGAAGGGTGAAATTATAGTGTTATTTACCTCTTCTGCTGGAGAGAGGGTTTTTACTGGGAAATATCAACCGGCAAAAAGCAAAGAAAGCAGTTCAATGGGACCTGAGTTGACCATTTCACCCTCAAATGGAAGTAACGGTAATTACTCACAGTAAGCATAGCCTGCGTGCCCCCTGACAAAAATTGATAGAAAAAGTGCCCCTCTGACAAAACAATGAAATAGAAAATCTGGAGGGCAAAGGAAAAGACAAAGGACAAGGAGCCCCTTTTCCACCTAAATTCACCCTGATCATGGGCCAAAATATTGTAAAATACCAACATTTTAAGCGTTACGCGCGCACATTGTCACAATACAATAAAGCCATTTCCATCCAGATCATGGGCGAAAATAGTGTAAAGTACATCGTCTCAGTAAAAATTTCTTGGAAGCCCGAAAATATGTACAGTCAAAATGAAACCGGTAATGCAACTTCAGTTTTTTTCGTCTGTGCCCCCGGAATTTTATTTTATCCCCACCTGACAAACTTGCCTGACCAAGAAAGCTTGCTACGCCCCTGATTACTCGAGAAGTCTAGCTTCGAATTTGCTCAATCAGGGGTGAAATTTTGGCAAATCCTTAAATTTGGATAAAAGTAATTTTGATATAGATGGTATCTTGTAGTCATAGTAGAGCAAGGGTTGCCTATTTTGAATAGCTTAAAAATTAGATGAAGTGCAATTTTAGCCACATGACACTGCACGATGTGATGCGATACGATCACCCGAACGTTATATAAGGCAAACATTAGAAAAAATAAAGGTCTGATAAAAAAATCTGATTTTTGCCGAATTTTTCCGGAAAAAAATTTAAATAAAAAAAATGTCCGCATTTCTTTTTTTTCAAATCGCGTGATTTTACAAATGCGGGCGCGAGCTTTGAGACAAACCTTTTTTTTGACTAAATCGGCTGTGTTTACTTCCAAACATCCATTGTTTTAAACAGTGTCATGCTTTTAAAATCAATGAAGGAGTACTGGTTAGTGTAGTGGACTTCTCACTCTCTTATTAACACTGCGACCCGGATTCAATTCCCCGCGTTGCCACATGTGAATTTGGTTGCCGATCCAAGCCCGTCCTCACATATTTTTCTCCGGGTGATCCGGTTTTCCCCGTGCTTTTAAAATCAAAAATTCGATATTCGGTTGACATCCCTTCAATTAGTAGCCTCTGAGCACTGACCGGAATTTTATTTTATCCCCGCCTGACAAACTTGCCTGACCAAGAAAGCTTGCTACGCCCCTGATTACTCGAGAAGTCTAGCTTCGAATTTGCTCAATCAGGGGTGAAATTTTTGGCAAATCCTTAAATTTGGATAAAAGTAATTTTGATATAGATGGTATCTTGTAGTCATAGTAGAGCAAGGGTTGCCTATTTTGAATAGCTTAAAAATTAGATGAAGTGCAATTTTAGCCACATGACACTGCACGATGTGATGCGATACGATCACCCGAACGTTATATAAGGCAAACATTAGAAAAAATAAAGGTCTGATAAAAAAAATCTGATTTTTGCCGAATTTTTCCGGAAAAAAATTTAAATAAAAAAAATGTCCGCATTTCTTTTTTTTCAAATCGCGTGATTTTACAAATGCGGGCGCGAGCTTTGAGACAAACCTTTTTTTTTGACTAAATCGGCTGTGTTTACTTCCAAACATCCATTGTTTTAAACAGTGTCATGCTTTTAAAATCAATGAAGGAGTACTGGTTAGTGTAGTGGACTTCTCACTCTCTTATTAACACTGCGACCCGGATTCAATTCCCCGCGTTGCCACATGTGAATTTGGTTGCCGATCCAAGCCCGTCCTCACATATTTTTCTCCGGGTGATCCGGTTTTCCCCGTGCTTTTAAAATCAAAAATTCGATATTCGGTTGACATCCCTTCAATTAGTAGCCTCTGAGCACTGACTGGCTTTGAAGGATTCGAACTAGCGCTCCCGACCCTACCCTACTGTATTCAAACCTTTTGGTCAACCTACGGTGCATACACGCTTTGTATTTTCGATGAATAAACTATGAGTAAATTATTATATAAATGGATCTTTGTTATTTATTCAGACGCATCTGTTATGGTGCATAATATCGATGAATGAGAAACATATGTTGATTTTAAGTGATACTCAAGTGATGTGTCATGAAAGGTTGGTAAGTATGAAGGTAACCAATGGGGTCTATAGAATATCAAAGTTTATACAAGGGTCAAAGTATTCCACTGTTCATAACGACTCAGAGAAAGTATAGTTTGACCTATCAGTGATATATGGTTCTGGACACAGTGTCAACAGCCAGTGTTATAAATATAAACTTAATACTCCGTTGGTGAGCTACGCGACGGGCGATTGGTATTTCACCGAACGCATTGGTATTTCACCGTATCTGATTGGCTAGAAATCGATCGCTTTGTCGCTCAGAGGTGTAGTACAAACTCAAAATGGAGACATGTATTCAATTCGATTGAATCGATATTCTATTATTGACGCAGATAAAGAAAGTCGATAAATGTACATTGTATTATAGATACAGCAGCTGGATCTTACACGGGTTCCTATGTATAATTCATTTCTCAAACACTTGAAAATATCACAATTTTTACTTTGGATTTCAAAATCTTTACTTATAAAATTCAGTTAAAGATATCAACAGCAAACAGCAAGGCCCCGCTAATCAGTGTATTGCTTTTATAGTTAGTGTACTGGAAACAAAACCTGCGTTTTACCTGAAAACAAATCGAATTTTCTATAATAGTAACACCGTATGTGGTACTGATCATGCGCAAATCGTAGAATAGAAACTAAGCGGCAGGCTCTATGGCAGGGCTATGGTATCTCATATCATGTAAATGGTATGCTTAGCCTGAGTCGCTCGGCCTATCTCGAACAAAAATGAAAGGATTCATGGTACTATCACGGCAATTTTTGACACGAAGATATAGGGATGATGACGCAGTGCTGGAGTTATAAGCAAAAGGGTAAAATGCCACATTTTGGGGTGCACTTCATAAAAATGCTCATATTTTAACCAAAGATGTCTTAAATTGTTTATTTTGCAAAACTTTTTAAAATTAAGAATAGTTTGCACCCTCTAGGATTTGCAGAATCTAACAAAATAAGTCAAGTATCATTGAGGCCTATTGACCTTGACATATGTTAATGCATTACGTAGAAAAAACACCGTATCAGTATTGCCTATTGCTGGCACCTTCCAATTTCCCAACCAATTTTCGCACGGTACTATTGACCCCGGGACGTGAACTATTAGGGTTTTATGGTTAGGGTAAGGGTCTTGGGGTTATGGTCTTAGGGCTAGGGTCTCAGGGTTAGGGTTAGGGTTCATTATTGATCGGAGATTATATACGTATTCATTTGTAATTTACTCGTAATAGTATATCGTGTTCATGCGCTTTATTCCGTAATCAAGAAGTGTGATAAACAGACGCCTTTCTGGCAGAACGACTCGTAGCAAATTGATATAGCGTGTGTATTATGGATCCATAGGTTGCTGGTTCGAACCCCGGTCAATCTTTGGTGGAAATTTAAATCTAATATGTTTCGTTACTTTGTTAAGAGGAAATGATAATGCCATTATGTGGAATCTACCCAAGGAAACATATATACAAAAAAATTGGGTGGCTAAAATTTCTGGTGAAAATAAGCAATTTTATATTTCTAGCGATTTTAATTTTGATTTATTGCTGTATACTAACCACGGCTGTTTGATGTATATAGAATTGGCTTCATTATTAACTAAATGCAAACTATAGATGGCGCTATTTATCCTAAATCATATTTCTTTATTTGCAAGGGTTAGGTGATTAATACCGCCAGCTGGAATAGGTGAAACAGCTGGAATAGGTGAAACAAGCAACAAGGAAATTTTATAAACATATTTTATCAAATAATAAAAGGAATTATTTGTATTAAAAGCTTGTAAGGATAATTTCCAGTAACTAAATAGCGCCACCAATTTTGGGATTAATACATACATTTTATATCCGAAAAAGCTTTAAAAAATACTATAAAAGTGAATAATTTTGTAAAAGAGGGGAAATTAAAGTTGAGAATGACTCAAAAGCATCTGTATACATTAGCACGATATCACTTTTAGTTGTTTAAGCCTAAAAGTTGGTTATACATGATGTTTTGTTTGAAAAACTAATAAATGATCCCATCAAACAACCGTGTAACAATAACACGATTAATGATTTTCTCAATAAAATCTGGTATTTTCGTTAGAGCCTTAACTGATCACTCTACTATTTTTGAAATTGCCAAATTAATTCCAGCGTAGCGTTCTGGATGATTGTATCTTTAGAATTACGTATTATGATCTGTATTCCTGAATGGTTCAATTGTGACTTTCATTAATTGCGAGGTCTCCACACTTTATTGAATGGCAAGGACACTGGTGGCGTTCGGTAACGTTATTTAATGCGCCCATACACGATCAAATATATATGAATTTTTAAATAAATAAATCTTGATTGATTGATTGATTCCAATTTCAATATATCAATGCCCCGGGATCAATGCTCGTGTTTCCTTTAATGTTCAATTCAAATATTAAATTATCTCACAACGTGACAGGTGGTTCGCACGTTAATTAGTTGCTGTGTTACCAAGGTAACGAAACATCATACACAGGGCAAACTATTCTTTTTCTGAAGACAAATAATTTGATACCATTTTGCCCCCCCCGTGGAGTCACAATTAGACACAATGTTACCTCTTTGCTTATGCTTATAACTGTATGATGTAGATAGGTCAAACTATACTTTTGCTGAATACTAGAGGAACACGTTATTGTTATTTTTAACCAAACCCGATTAATTTTGAACTTGTCTGCTGTGTAACAGTTCAATGACATTTTCCCACCAAATAGGGGTGCCGTTGAAATAGCCCTATAGACTATAGCTCTGTAAGTTCTGTATCTCTCCTATATATGGTGAATTTAACATGATGTACACGGTGGTTACGGAAATATATTATAAACATGTTCTATGATATAAGGCTTCTGACATTTGACAGGTGTTTACACATTCACTGCCTCATTTCAAATATATAGTTTTAGGTTTTGGTTTTGGTTTTGGTCACGTGTTTTCCTATTGTCCTGCCTAACCACTTGAATCATAAGATATCGAACTCATTGTTTCTACCTTTTGTTTAAAACCGAACATTTGTGACAGTCAGTTTCGGTTTTGGTTTCAGTTTCTTATAAGTGGTGTGGATCGTAAAATTATTTGATTTGAAGTTACCTACTCTAAGTATACAAAAGAAATGTTTAAATTTCGCAGTGCAATATTCACGAGCAGAGAAGTCAAACAAAGAAGTCTACATTTGAAAGCATTGATTTAGTTTGAAAGCATTGACTTGAGACTACGAATTAGCCTAAGCTGATTTCACTGTGAAAATATATAGACCATCAAAATATTTCCACAGACATTACAATAGGCACTTGACAGATTATGACTTCAGTGTTATAAACACTATTATACACAATTCTATTTATGTGCATGTCGCATGACGGAAGATCAATATCATAGAAAGCTGGTTGAAACTAACTTTTATTCAATTTGGAGAATAGAGAGAGAGAGATAGAAGAGATCGCCAGGGAAAGAGGGTATGTGTGTGTGTGTGAGGGGGGGGGTAAGGGTAAGGGAGAAAAAAAGAGGGGAGAGAGCATTGGAAGTGGGAAGGGAAGGAGGGGGAGAGGGGGCTCAAGAGTGGAGTGGAATAATAGGGAAGAGTCGATATCGAGTGTGGGGAGGGGGAGGGAGGAGGATATATATAGGTGGCGGAACATAGGTAAGAGGTATGGGTTGTGCTTTCCGGGGAATAATCTAATTCATAATCAAATCATCTACATCATCATCATCGTTTATATTTCAGACAAATAAACAAAACACCCCCCCCCTCAATATATGCACATGATTTCTACATGTAGGTCTAGGCCTCGTATAGAGGCCTTGCATGTGACGTATCATCCCGTAAATATGGCGGACTACTCAAATGCATTCAACAAAAGCATGATTGCAATCTACCGTGACAGTTCGTCTCACACACATAACCCTGCACTACGATCAAATAGGTTGATGACAACATTTGATTGAATGGACTGCACTCCGCCATAACTACGGTGAGGACACCGGTTCAAATCCTTTGTCTGGAGCCAATCGATAATTTCATGCAAGGCCTCTATAGAGTGTATGCAATAAACCAACCGGAACGATATAACAATTGAGATGGCAGCCATGTTGGAGGACAGTTCTAAAATAGCTTAAGATGACAGAGGGACAGGTCTCTAGATCGATTCCACATCCATTTATACCTATCACCTGTTTTAATGTATTATCATGCGATTTGCCCCGTGGCACCTTATGGAGGACAGAATTTTATTTAAATGAGGATGACTCTGTCATGAGTGACGTCGTATTGCATACCCTCTATATATCCATCTTTTATGTCTCAACGATGTCTATGCATAACTTATCGGAACTTGGGTGCAATTTTATGGTGTCATGGAAGTGTGCCACCTACGGCAGAGAGCATCAAAAGTCGCCGGCGTTGATAGATATCGATAATTCAAATGTTAGCACAATAGGCTATTATATACGCAGGCGGCTGACACTGAAAAATTTGCATGGAAAAATGACCCGTCTCCTCCGCAGCCAATTTGGTTCCGCTCCATCGAAATCAAGCCGGTCACGGAGGAGACTACCCTCCTTTGTGTTTGTTCATTTGTGTATGGAGAGCCCTTTTGGAGTCCGGAATGACTTAGGCTACGCTCTCAGCTAGAGTCCGACGCTGCATTGCACTAGAAATACCTTTTCTGTGAAATCGCTATAGAGCCAACCGGGAGCACGTATTCGTTTTGAAAATATAGCATTAAAATTAGTATCACCCTTGTGGCCACCGTGCAGTGGAAAACCTTAATTCTTTCATTAAAAGGAAATGAAAATTAAAAAAACACGGATCTACTTGTGCACCAATAAAATTGGCACAGCAATTTGTCTCAAATATGAATGAATTTTAAGAAACATACGGGGTATGATGAACATTGACCTGACGCCATGATAGTAGGATCTATTAGTCGTTTTATATACAATGTATATACCGTATTGTCATAATACCAATATTTGTCATTATATATAATGAGTAATATCTAGCAACGTAAATGTGCAGTTCATATGCACAAACGAATACTGATCTTTATGATATTCAGGTTTTTGTACATCACATAATAACATGTCACATAGGAGGTCATACGTGTTGACCTTCATCTATTGTATTTGTTCATCTGTGTATGGAGAGGATTAGCGCCATTAAACGCCATTAAAACGCCATCAGTATTAGGGCGTAGTTCAGTGAACTCACCGGATTGCTATTCTAAGTACTTTGATAATACAGATAATATGTATTAATGGGTCGAGGCGATTGCATTGAAAAACCTAATAAATTATTCATAACAGTTACGTAATCAATCGATAGTGCGGACACTTTTTATTTGCAAACCACCAAAATTCGTGATCTTTTAGCGTTGGAAAAGAAACCACGTGAATAGAGTGCCCTCTCAAGAATATCAACTCTCTGATATACGTATGGTTATAGGCCATTGTACTTTTGATTATATACCCTCTTGTGTCCTCTCAGCACAAAAGTGTTATGATTGCATACCAGTTCATCTCCACATTTTAATCCCTTGATTTTTGGTTTCTGAACAATAGAGAAACCAAAACTATATATTTGAAATGAGGGACTGTAGGTAAACCCCCTTCAATCGGGGATACACACATTTTACACAGGTTGCGTAACCATGAAAATGGGGACACCCAGTTGGCACATAATAGAGCCCGATCTTCCCCAGTTGACTAGGAAATTGTCAAACATTCCTGACTTTCTACAGGGCAAATGGAGACATCACCCCCTATTGCCCTGTAGAGTGTCTTAACACGCTCTATACGCTGTAGAAGTGACGTCATAATCGGATTAACTACCATAGCAATAGATGAATACAATTTTTGAATATACCGCGCTGCACTGCAGCAGGTTGCACTCATCACCTGTCTTCAATCAAATAATAGATTGAATACAATACCGCTCTTTTCAAAGAGACTAATCTTACAGGTGCAAGTGATTAGCATTTCTTTGAAATCTATGGTTCAATGCATCGGTACCGCATGAACGTTGTAGTGCTGGGCGATATTGCCAAAATTGTATTCATCTATTGCTATGGTAGTTAATCCGATTAACTACGTCACTTCTACGGCGTATAGCCCCTGTTACCAGATCTGCTGCGCATTCAAATTGCGTTGTATTGCATCGTAATTTCATTTGTGTCTATGCTAATTATGTTTACACAACATGAACTCACGTGTTTTCAAGCAAATTTGCCGATAATAGGTGATCAAAAGCGATCGGAATGTTACAAAAGTACAGATCGCATTCAGCTTACTTCATATGAGATGATCTTTGGAAAAATACGGCATAATTTGTCTTGGTGCTTGCGGAATGCCATGCAGTAAAATATTAAAACGTTGCGGCAATTCATGATTGACAACTAGCAATCGGCGTATCCTTCGTATCCTCAGGAGGGTGAAAGTGCATAGGAACAATGCCGGAAACTACGTCACGCTATTGTTCGACCTAGGCTACATAATTTTTAACGCATGCGTGTTCGTCAATACAGCTTTAGACTCCTCCACCTTCGCAACACGGTACGTGGAGTGACTAGAATCACACTGACGGCGGAGGAGAATACTAGCTGGTCAAACAGTTTAATTCTATCAAGCATATAATACCTAAACAATCATCGTCATTTGATCTATTTACTACAGAATATATTGTATACTCAAAATATAATTTTAAAATAGTAAACCTGTTAACTTATATATTTGTGTACTAAAATATAAGGACACGTGAATAAAATCATGTCGAAGACAAAATGGCCGCTAATCCGCCTATTGTGAGACCTAGGATACATATTTCGAAAGAGGGCAGCAGACTAGGATGCCTATCCCTTTGTCTATTATTCCTGGTATCCTCCGCTGTCCATTTCTTTATCCACTCACTAATCCTCACAAAAGCTTTGTGTTGATTACGTAATGTGTGGAGGCAAATTGCAATAAGTACAATGAAATAATGAGTAGGGCGGGCTCCGAGGCGGGTTTCTTCTTCATCTTACGTAACTGTATTGTTCTCCAAAAAACCCGGAAGCTTGTCGTTTGGCGCTCTAGCTGAAATACAGCAAGATAATGTAAGATAGTAAATGTAAACCTGTATTTTAGCTAGAGTATCTCGAGCTACCTGTTACCCTGTATAGAGTCCTTTTGAAAATCGGGGATATCCCCGGTTGGCGGTATATCCCCAATTACAGGTTAAAAAATTGGAATATATCCCCAATTGTATGGCAAAAACCAACGCACCACCCACACCTGCCACAATGTTTCAAGTTACTCACATCTTTCCGTCGATAGAAATGAACTACTGGCCGACTAGATACAGACTTTAAGGTACATATTTCGAGGTGCATAACAGACACAAAATTTGTGTCATAACAAACACCAAATTGGTGTCGATGACCTGACATGCATGCATTCTTTTGTGATGGTCTTTCAATTTGTGTCGATGTCCTTGGCAGACTTGACTATGCTTCAGTGGTCATGAAAGGATTCAATAGATAACCTCTGCCCCACTAATCCCCAGCTATTGTCTGAAATTGCACCTCGGAAGATATATTATAACAACTCAGTCCCTCAAATGATAGTCATATAACGACCAAAAGATAAATGACTGACTATCATTGAGGACTGAGTTCCGCAGTCTACTGGCCGACTATTGACGATTCCACTATAGATTATATAATCTATGCTTCCACAAAGGTCGGTGCTAAGATTTCCACTAATATTGTCCCGTTTGCTACACATAGGTGCACACTGATTTCCAATCTGTTTGTCTAGATATGTCAGGCATAATAAGAAAGTTACAGACAATACCTGTACCAGTATCATCCATCGCAACATCAAAACCATTATAATGCAGAATACCTTAAAAATGACTGACATGAAAGTAAACAGTCCGGTCCGACTGCCTGATCAGGAAGTACTGCCGAATCAGGCAGCATGTTGCCGAGTTAGGCAACACAGGCTTTGGTAACCCTTCCGAATTCGACAGACTAAGGACTAAATTGTTCATGGTGACTTTATAAAAGATCGGGGGAAATTTTACTTTGACACACATGAGCTACATGTAAGTTGACAATTTTTCACCGGGCGAAAAAAAATTCCACCGGGAGAAAAATAATTTAAATAAAAAAACAATTTCTAATGGTTTTAAAAAAATTTGATTTAAATATGCAAATTAACTTTATTTTAACTAAAATTGATGAAAAATTACTACTAATTGTACATTCATTGATAATTTTATATATTTTACCTACTTCTTTACTCTAAACCAAGAAATAATGTAGATATCAAAAGATGCTCTATTTGAAATAGAGCATTGCATTGTGGGATACCATACTGCCTGACTCTGCAACATACTGCCTGATTCGGCAGTACTTCCTGATCAGGCAGTCGGACCGGACTGGTAAACCTGCTCAGAAATTATCTTTTTCCGTGCTGACTTGCTTTCGCAGATTTGACACTGCGGTGAGAGCAGGCAATATTCAAGGCTAACGATGCGACGCGACAGTCCTTTTGTCATGTGTTCACGGTCATGATCACAATAATCGCAATGAACTTACACCCAGTTACACCGTACAATGCTGCACTGTATTAACACCCCGATTAATGATGTATCCCCGTGTGTAGATTTTTTATGCTTCATGGAACCATAGAAAATTCATGACCATTCTATTCACGTCGGTACCGCTACAATCCATGCTTCAAAAAGTGCCCGTATTAACCTAGGAATTGTTTTTGATGATAATTTGTGAATGGATCAACATGTCAAATGTATAGACGAATCCAACGAGCCAAGTCATGGTCAGGATTTGGTCGGCCATCTTTGGGTAGCCGCTAGCACCAACCTGGTGTTTTGAGCGCCACATTGTGCAAATAAAAGCCGCCTAACACTTAGAGAAGATGCAGAATTGTAGCGTAGCATTAAAATCATAATAACCATTGCTGGCAGGCGGATTCGAACCAACGATATTGACATTAGCAGTCTGATGCTCTACCACTGAGCTATATGACAGCATCTAGTGATGAAGGTCGAGTTTTTAGCGTATACAGTGTTTGTCTGTGATAATGCCGCCTCGTGAAATAAATAAATATAAAATCTCAATTTTTAATTTAAATTTATTTGATAATTTTCTAACCTATATTTTCTTTAGAGCAGGGACAAATATTTACCCTTTTATCCAATTTGACCGCTAAAAAGAATCAACTTCTCTTATTACTGATTCAATTCCGCGATTTGTTCCATTAAGCAATATCAAAGATTAATGTCACACATCTCATAACAGATATTTAGTTGGCTTAGTGGTCTTGCACATGCTTTTTAACCGGGAGGTACCGAGATCGATTCCCACCTCCGCCTGCAATTTTTTTCCAAGACTGGGAAATAATAACCTGACATTCGTACTGCAGAAGCGGAGTTATAACTTGTTAAACTTTGCTCATTCCGTAAAAGAGTACTTTATTTTGGCACTACATTATTTCTTTTTTTCCACATTGCTGGTATTAAATATCAAATGGTCATAATTGGCGGTCACTTCAAATCATCCCCAACTGAACGAGGTTCAGGAATGTCCTCTCATTGTTAATTGTTGGTTAACCCACCACTTGAACAGGATTTAGCCAAAGCAAACAAAGACTTAAGCTTTTTACTAATGCTATACATAAGTATAAGCTTATTATCCTCTTCAACAATAGGATTAAAGATTGGTGTTTGACTATTTCCATGATTGAGCATAGAATCAAATTTGACAAAAGGAGTTGTCCTTGTCAATTTGTAGACATGTACTTTTGATTATTTACATAGCTTTTTCTCTAAATCACTGTGTAAACATCCATCCCAAAATCTGATTGCTATTATTATAATGGGTGAATGGACATATCACAAAAGGATTGGTTATCTCCATATAGGCATGTACTTTAACTGGCCGGCGCGGTCCGGTGAGTAAGTCTTTATTGGGCGTTTTATCGTAGGTCACCGAGTAATGGAATTTTATCTTCAGGTCGCTGGTTGCCCCATGGGCCTAAGGAGTAGTCCCTCGTTATGTTGTCTAATAGTTAATAGATTGGTTCAAAGAATATTGACCATGAATGAAAAAGTACCGCGTTTTTCATTTCACATATTTATAGGTTAATGAACGCGTACTACTTGTTGGGAGAGAGATTAGACAAAATAATGCACGCGCGCTGAGGTCGATGCGTCTAATGCACGAGCCCCGAAGGGGGGGGGGGGAGTGCATTAGACGCATCAACATCAGCGCAAGTGCATTATTTTGTCTAATTTCTCGAGCAATAAATAATACGCGTTCATTAACTTATTTCATACACGAGAAGAAAAACAACACGTGATTTTTGCTGTTTTTATTACAAAATTATTACTAAAAATGTTGGAAAATAGAACCAAATATAAATGCATCAACCCGCCCGAAAAATGAATCAATCCTACGCGACGCGAACGCGTGCGAAAGCACTTCGCGTAGTACGCGGAGTGCATTAGACACAATTAATGCATCTTTTGGATTTTTCTAACGCTTGCTCTGATTGGTTCTCGCTATCAAAGAGTGTATGAAATATGGATGATTCACTCCTCACGTGGACAGGTTCAATGAAAGAATTGGAAGAATTCATAACAGAAATTAATGAATTACATCCATCACATATACAGCCTCTAAGGAAGAAATCCAATTTCTAGACCTAGTAATATACAATATAAGGTATAAGGTTTAGAACTTTAAACATCTTAGACGTTAGATGCTACACTAAGCCTACGGAAACATGGTGCTATCTAGATAGAAGCTCATGTCACAGCCCCTCAGTCTTTAGGTAGGGATGACCAATGAACCATCAACTTGATTAGAACACTCCCATAGACATACAGGGAGCTCAACTGTGCACTGCTTGCACAGACATTTCTAAATTGAGCTCATTCTATTATTGTTCATAATTTTTCTGTAAAAATTGGAGATGTTAATGCCAAATATGTTTTGTAACTATCCTGCAAATTACAGCATCATAACTTATTTGGTTTTTCTGTAAGTGTGAGTCAAAATTGGTCCATCGCCACAGTGCGCTTAATTGCCAGTGGCCCAGTCAGCAGCACTGCTCAGAATGGCACAAAATATTCAGATGAATAAGATCAGGTGAACACCTAGACCTACTGAGCTGTAATTTGGCAGAGTTGTCGTTATTACCTCTATCATACCCTCTGTAAAAAAGAAAAAAAAATGGACAAGTAGATCTCGAGTTAAAAATTAAATACCAGCTTCCCTTTGGAATTTCCAAACACCTTTCGAATCATGTTAAATAGACACCTTTTTGAACATAAATGTGAAGTTTCGTGCTCATTTGTTGTATTATTCACCTGATCTCAACCCTAAACATTTTCTTATATTTATACCATCTGCACTGACTTGTTGCTATACACGCACAGGAGCTGTACTTTTAAAATACGCGCCTAATCAATAATGAGTCTTTCACTCCATTGTTAAAGTACTGTGCTCCCTGTAGCATATGGAGTGACCAGGCCCTGGAGTGTGATGGTTTTGTAGCACATGACAGTATTCATTCAAGCCTATCAAGGTCAGTTATTAGCCACTTGCTGAATGGTTGGGCATTATCAGCTATCAAAGAGATACCTTATGCTGCAATAGAGGTTAAACATTTTGTTAAAACCCCAGAAGTGATATCAGGACAAAGCTGTGCATGTTGGTACTTGATTGTTTGGATTCCTATGTTGAAAATCCCTTGTAGTACATTAGTATTTTTCTTATGTGTAGTGTATATTGTTGTGGAAAAAAAGTTCTCCTGGACTTTTGATTTTGTGCCACTTTGGCCATTATGGATGATTTTTGGCAAATGTTTTCTAAAAGCATGATTTCAGTGCCTCGGTTTGAAGAAATACTTAATGCTATTGACTAGTAAAGTGCCATTTCATAAGAAACCCCTTTGATGCTTTCACAATATGCTTGTTTCATGTTTGCATATATATTAAAATAAAGAAATATAAAAAGGTAAATATATGCTTATACCAATTTTGCTCACATTGCTATATTTAGACTTTGTCAATTTATTTAGTTCCAATGACCGGTCAGAATGGGAAACTTTGAAAATTCATAATTCGAAAAGTTTTTGACCGATTTTGACCATTTAACCACCAAAATACTTCTGTTGATGAGTTCTTTCCAGAAAACAATCTTTTGTAGCAAAAGGGGCATCCCTACTTTAGGGGTTTTATCAAAGGCACGTAACTCGAACAACGTAGAGTCATACGTTGAAAAGAAATCCGTCTTCAAGAGTAAACTCGTAGCAAGAGGCTACAGTATTGGAGAAATAGAAAAGGCAGAAAGTGAAGTGTATTTTGAAAACAGACAGTGGTTTATCACAGAAAAACAAAAAGATGATAAAATCCCGCTAGTTTTCAAAATCAATTACTACCCGCATATCAATAGTAAACATGTCAAGAACGCGCTCCTAAAACACTGGGATATCATTTCCGACCAGCCCGATCTTAAACGTACCTCTCCTGAAATTCCTATTATAGCTCATAGTAGGACTAAGAATTTGAATGATATGTTAGTGAAGGCAACATTACCGGTAGGAAATGACGATGAAAAAAGCTTTGCCCTTGATTCAAGAACAGAATCACCCACCCTCTGTATGCTAACAGATTTAGCAATGGAGAGTAGAGGACTAGATGAGTTTTTTCCACCATTATAACTGATCGTTATGAACGACAGTTTCCCTCATACCAAAACAAAGTTCTTGTTTTTGGTTCATCACATACAGAACGGCTCTTTTAAGAGCCACTAAAAGTTCTAAATAGTAAGTCTACTATCTATAGGTCTATAAAAGGGCAAGCCTAACCCTATAAAGAGCGATAAGTTATTCGCAAAAAAATAGTACGAAAAAAGGTTTTTTCCGTAAAATGAACGGCTCTTTTCAGAGCCATCAAAAGTTCAATAAGTCTCTCGAGCAGTAAAAATTAATTTTGAAAATTTATATTTTTAATTTTATTTTTTTACGACATGCAAAGGTTAGTAATAATTAGACCTTATACAGCATGTACAGTGCTACTGATGATATCCCTTGAGGATCGAAACAGGCTTGTCTAGCTTTACTGTATGCTAAGTATTTAAGCCAGTCCGCATAAATATTCCTCTATATAAGTTAAGTTATTACCTAATATATAATTAGAATCATAATGTTTTTCAGTTTTATAACATATAGGCCTATATATATTATAAGTGATGTTATTGTAGCACATAAAATATGGGTTTATCTGGTTCTTGATAGAAACGGCGGTTTTTAATTATTCTAAGTTAAGAATATTATCGTAATACCACACAGAAAAAAAGTGTTTTAATTTTAATGGAAAGCATACCATTTAATAAGACGTAAATATACGAGAAATGGCGAGAAAACAGGGAGCGACTTTGATTGGCATGATTGGCCAATTAAGCGGGCTACGCAATTGGCCGATCTGACCGTCCAATCAGACATCCGGGTTTACGGGCCAATCAGAGTGCAGCGGATAGATGATAAATAGCGACGTATTCAGTGAGAAACGTCATTCAGTATTTAGTACCAGAACCAGTAACATAGAATCAGCAAGCAAGAATAGCAAGTTAAAGTACATCATCCAACAAGAAGAGAAGGATATCTTCAAGTAGTCGTCAACTTTCTCCAAGCAAATCAGGTCCTAGTCAGGACTCGACATCATCGCCAGCACAACAAGTGTCTAAACCTAGCCAGGTTAAGCAACCTTCAACGCCGTCTCCAACGTTTCCAAGTCTGGATTCACAGCCAACACCTGAGCAGAGAGTCCGGGAACCTTCTCATCATCATCAACATCAGAAGAAGAAACGGTCCTGGCAGAAAAAGCCGGGAACGAATAAGCGGCAGTAAAGCCCAAAACAAACGGCTCTTTTCAGAGCTACCAAACTTCTAAAAAGAGATTTGACAGTTGTCATAAAATTGAGTAGTTAACCTAATAAAATTTTATAGTTTCTAAAAAGAGACAGTTAACCAAAAAATGAACGGCTCATTTCATTTTTTGTAGGATATTTATAGTTTTAAATATCCTGAACTAAATAAATAAATACAATAAAATTTATGTTTTATGCGGTCCATCCACGATCAATTCGATTGATCGATATTGGGGACCCTAGATGCAGGATTGGATACAAGATATTACAACATACAATATTTTTGAAGAGATCTAATCTAGTTTAATTTTATTGACGGCTGGACAATAAAATCACTATTGATGTTCGTGTGTACATGTACAGTGTATAATAGCAGATTTTGTATCTACTCTTGTGTCTAGGGTCTTTGATATTGATCAATCAAATTGATCGTGTATAGGCCGCAATGTAACCGGTACTGCATGCTACGGTGAACCAGGAGTGTAGTAATTTATAGTATACATCGTTGTAAGCGTGTTTTTCCAAAATAATGAGCAGGTCAATTTTGTTTAACGCTTATTTGTTTACACTTGAAACTGCCTAGTACTGACGCAAAACATTCGGGGTAATATATTTGTTGCAAAAGTGTTCACTAATTGTCGTTTAAAACATTAGGAAACAAAACGGAAGTATAGGTCAAATGTAACAAAAAATATATATAATTTGCACAATTTATTTAATTATTTTATAAGTGTGTCAAGTTGATAAACTTTGTTCTACTAAATTAAGTTATATTTGAAGCGATATGTGTATTTGTCTGTAGGATATTGTAAAGTCATGTCTATCGCAAAGACATTTTCATGCAAATATTGCGCATTGATTTTAGACACCAAACTCCAACATATACCATAAAAATAGTTTTTGGTTAACGGAACGACTTTTTGATATGAAACCGTTACACTAAGGGGCTGTGCAATAATTATGAGCCATGGGGAGGGTAAAATGGGGGGGGCAAGACATTTTTGGCGAGCCGAAGGGGGTGGGGGGCAAGACATTTTAGGGCAGCCGAGGGGGGGGCAAGTGATTTTAAATAAAACGCTCTAAAAACGCTTTAATATGCAAATTTGGATCCACAAAATTGGGCATGTGTAAGGGGGGGGGGAGGCAAGCGATTTTTGGCAGAGAGGGGGGAGGGGCAAGCGATTTTTGGTGGGCCGTTCGGAAATTTTACCTCTGGAAGGACTTGAACAAATTTCATTATCTAAATCAATATATTATTGACAAATAACACTTTAATGTTTTGCAAAACTTCATTCTACAAATCATATACTTTCAGTGAAACCTTAGCTTTATTAACTGTTGTTAATGAGTTGTTGTAGTTTTAGCCCCCTTTACATCATAACTCAAGAACCACAGGACTTACAAAAGTATATCTGTGATATTTTGCTTCTCCTACACACTCGCTATCATTGGCTATGAAATGATCAATGCAATTTTTGCCAAAGCTCACTACCATTCGATGCTGTGAACTACCAAATCGCAACTGTTTAAAATAGTTGCTAACTTTAAAGCTGGGACTGAAGCTTCTATTCATCTATTGTGTATGATTTGACCGCTGACATATTGGAAAATGTTGCCAATAAATATTCACAAGATTGGGCAAACAACGTCCAGTCTTCGAAATTGGGTGACTTATGTTAAGCAGGTGTGAAATATACCTGAATGGGTGTTTTAATTACGTAACGCATCAAGAGTCTGGCTTCATCGAAAGGCCACCTTGTGCTGTTGTGTTTCTAGTTCATGTTTTCCTTTCTTTGTTTGCTTTCTCTGTTATTCGCTTATTCTCCTCTCTCGTCTTCTCACTCTCCGTTATCATTTTTGCTTTTTCTTTCTCTTAACTTCTTAATAATTTCTTACTTCTTATTTCTTTCACTTCATCTATTTCTTTTTCTCTGTACATGTATAAACAATTCTCAAAGGATAAAACTAGAATTGGTTCCATTTTTTTTCTATGCCCTCTATACTTCCCACGAATATATATTTAATCGTGCTGTAATATACCTTAATTGCTGGGAATAAAAAAAAGTCAATTGTCATATTGCGCTATAGGATGCTTATATAACTTGGAACGCTTGGCTCACTTTGCCAAAATTCCGTGCAGAATAGTACAGGGTGCTATGGGTTTGGGATTTTATATTGCGACATTAGTAGAACTAGAACCAATGTTTTTTGGCATCCTTAAATTATAAGAATTTGATTGGTTCCATTTTTTTCTATGCCCCTGTGGTTCCCACGAGGACAAAAATTGTTCCTCTCATCACAGGGAATAAAAAAAGTCAATTGTCATATTTTTCTACGGTGTTTAGTTCAGGAGTTATAAGGTCGAATAGGTCAAATGTCAAAAATTTCATACACAGAGGTCAAAATTGAAAAATGGTCCGATTTCATCAAAACTGGTCATAAATATTACTCACATTTTTCCGCCGATAGAAATGAACTACTGGCCGACTATTCACGATTCCACAAAGGTCGGTGCCAACATTTCCAGTAATATGTTCTCGTTTGCTACAGATAGGTGCACACCTATTTCTGTTCTGTTTGTCTAGATATGTCAGGCATAATAAGAAAGTTACAGATAGCACCTGTAACAGTATCATCCATCGCAACATCCAAACCATTATAATGCAGAAATACCTTAAAAATGATCGACATGAAAATAAACCTGCGGCTTTCAAATTATCTTTATCCGTCCGGACTCGCTCTCGCGGATTTGACACTGCGCGGTGATAGCAGGCAATAAATATTTTGCGTACGTACAATTATCAAGGCTAAAGACACAACAGTCCTTTTGTCATGTTGTCATGGTCGTGATCACAATATGAACTTTTACCTTTCTATGCAATGTTGCAATGTTGCACTGTATCAACACCGTGTAAATAATTAGGTCTATTTATCCCACAGCTGATGCGATATTAAATTTTTTATGCTTCATGGAACCACCAGAATTAAAAAGGTTATAAACATCTAAAAAAAGTAACTAAGGGAGTGTTCATTAATACTTTGGTAGGGGGCTGGTCTTCCTCAAATTTTTCACTCGAAAACTTTTTTGACCCCCCCTTGATGGACCGCTAAACTTTTTGACCCCCCTCTTTTGACAGACAAAACTTTTTGACCCCCCCCCCCATTACGGTATCGTATAACAAACATAATAATAGTGTTGTTTCCAGTGGTGTGGTATCTGGGTCACATGTCATTGAGGAAGGCAAATAATTATTTGAAACATTCCCGGTGGGACAATTGGGCATGAAATACAAGCACAAGGCCAAATTTTCATTTTATACCGTACTTAATTTAGATTTGTCCCAAATCAGGGTGTTTATCTGATTTTACAGGGATAAATGAAATAGAGAATTTATTTGGAGGTTCATAGGCACATCAGCATAATTTGGATCCGTGGCTATTATGATAGTACAAATGCGCGCGAACTGCGAAAAAAATTTGGCCATATTGAAGCTTGAATGGTCAAATATAATTTTGTTAAAATTGGAACTAATTTATGCAAAAAGCTAAAATGGTCAAATATGAGATTAATTTGGTCACGCAAATGTACACAGGTATCAGTTTTGGCCCCCAAAGACTGTGGTACCACTCTGCCCTATGGTAAATCTACCCATGGGCCTATGTGTACAAAATAATGAGAAATAGTAAACTGAAGTGTACAGTTTACGTGCAAAGAAATCCCATTTATTTTCTTGATTTAGTTGTATTTTGATCAGATTGGTACATTTATATCTCTTTAAAGTAGGCTACAAATATGATTATAATCATATTTGTAGCCTACTTTGAAGAGATATAAAAGTGCCAGTATTTCTTAGACCAACCCAGATGTTGCATGTTGCTGATCATCTTTAATGTTATATTAATTATATGTGTACACTAAGTGCCATCATTGTTTCAAACAAAAGCACTGAAAACCCAAACTTGCCCATGTTAAAAGTGATATAGAGGGTCTCAATGCGCGCGAATTTTGGGTTTTGAAGAGGAAAACTTCTTTGGCCCACCCCCCCTTCCTACCACCCAAAACTTTTTGGTCCC